>NC_056446.1:18453377-18712226 GCF_018296145.1 Oncorhynchus tshawytscha | reverse complement strand
TAGAAGACTAGTGACCAGAGAGGATGTAATACTCACAGTTTAGACTAATACGTGGTACTCAACTTTTCCCTATACCCATCACGAGGTTGTTACAACCTAGCCTGAATGGAAGTGTACAATGTAGCTGCACACAGATCAAGAGAAAATGTTGAGGTGACAGACAGTGACACATAGACAGCGACACATTCAACACCACCTTGCACACTCTTGCATGCATCTAGCAGTTGTAAACTAGAGTTTCTATTGGACAAATTCAGGTATGTGTCAAATCTAATCAAATCAAATTTATTTATATAGCCCTTCGTACATCAGCTGATATCTCAAAGTGCTGTACAGAAACCCAGCCTAAAACCCCAAACAGCAAGCAATGCAGGTGTAGAAGGACGGTGGCTAGGAAAAACTCCCTAGAAAGGCCAAAACCTAGGAAGAAACCTAGAGAGGAACCAGGCTATGTGGGGTGGCCAGTCCTCTTCTGGCTGTGCCGGGTGGAGATTATAACAGAACATGGCCAAGATGTTCAAATGTTCATAAATGACCAGCATGGCCGAATAATAATAAGGCAGAACAGTTGAAACTGGAGCAGCAGCACGGCCAGGTGGACTGGGGACAGCAAGGAGTCATCATGTCAGGTAGTCCTGGGGCATGGTCCTAGGGCTCAGGTCCTCCGAGAGAGAGAAAGAAAGAGAGAAAGAGAGAATTAGAGAGCGCACACTTAGATTCACACAGGACACCGAATAGGACAGGAGAAGTACTCCAGATATAACAAACTGACCCTAGCCCCCCGACACAAACTACTGCAGCATAAATACCTGAGGCTGAGAAAATAAATACCTGATAAATACCTGAGGCTGAGGGGTCAGGAGACACTGTGGCCCCATCCGAGGACACCCCACGGACAGGGCCAAACAGGAAGGATATAACCCCACCCACTTTGCCAAAGCAGAGCCCCCACACCACTAGAGGGATATCTTCAACCACCAACTTACCATCCTGAGACAAGGCTGAGTATAGCCCACAAAGATCTCAGCCATGGCACAACCCACGGGGGGGGCACCAACCCAGACAGGATGACCACATCAGTGAATCAACCCACTCAGGTGACGCACCCCTTCCAGGGACGGCATGAGAGAGCTCCAGTAAGCCAGTGACTCAGCCCCTGTAATAGGGTTAGAGGCAGAGAATCCCAGTGGAAAGAGGGGAACCGGCAGTTCGTTGCTCCAGAGCCTTTCCGTTCACCTTCCCACTCCTGGGCCAGACTACACTCAATCATATGACCCACTGAAGAGATGAGTCTTCAGTAAAGACTTAAAGGTTGAGACCGAGTTTGCGTCTCTGACATGGGTAGGCAGACCGTTCCATAAAAATGGAGCTCTATAGGAGAAAGCCCTGCCTCCAGCTGTTTGCTTAGAAATTCTAGGGACAATTAGGAGGCCTGCGTCTTGTGACCGTAGCGTACGTGTAGGTATGTACGGCAGGACCAAATCAGAGAGATAGGTAAGAGCAAGCCCATGTAATGCTTTGTAGGTTAGCAGTAAAACCTTGAACTCAGCCCTTGCTTTGACAGGAAGCCAGTGTAGGGAGGCTAGCACTGGAGTAATATGATCCAATTTTTTGGTTCTAGTCAGGATTCTAGCAACCATATTTAGCACTAACTGAAGTTTATTTAGTGCTTTATCCGGGTAGCCGGAAAGTAGAGCATTGCAGTAGTCTAACCTAGAAGTGACAAAAGCATGGATTAATTTTTCTGCATCATTTTTGGACAGAAAGTTTCTGATTTTTGCAATGTTACGTAGATGGAAAAAAGCTGTCCTTGAAATGGTCTTGATATGTTCTTCAAAAGAGAGATCGGGGTCCAGAGTAATGCCGAGGTCCTTCACAGTTTTATTTGAGACGACTGTACAACCATTAAGATTAATTGTCAGATTCAACAGAAGATCTCTTTGTTTCTTGGGACCTAGAACAAGCATCTCTGTTTTGTCCGAATTTAAAAGTAGAAAGTTTGCAGCCATCCACTTCCTTATTTCTGAAACACATGCTTCTAGCAAGGGCAATTTTGGGTCTTCACCATGTTTCATTGAAATGTACAGCTGTGTGTCATCCGCATAGCAGTAAAAGTTAACATTATGTTTTCGAATAACATCCCCAAGAGGTAAAATATATAGTGAAAACAATACTGGTCCTAAAACGGAACCTTGAGGAACACCGAAATGTACAGTTGATTTGTCAGAGGACAAACCATTCACAGAGACAAACTGATATCTTTCCGACAGATAAGATCTAAACCAGTCCAGAACTTGTCCTTGTAGACCAATTTGGGTTTCCAATCTCTCCAAAAGAATGTGGTGATCGATGGTATCAAAAGCAGCACTAAGGTCTAGGAGCACGAGGACAGATGCAGAGCCTCGGTCCGATGCCATTAAAATGTCATTTACCACCTTCACAAGTGCAGTCTCAGTGCTATGATGGGGTCTAAAACCAGACTGAAGCATTTCGTATACATTGTTTGTCTTCAGGAAGGCAGTGAGTTGCTGCGCAACAACCTTTTCTAAAATTTTTGAGAGGAATGGAAGATTCGATATAGGCCGATAGTTTTTTATATTTTCTGGGTCAAGGTTTGGCTTTTTCAAGAGAGGCTTTATTACTGCCACTTTTAGTGAGTTTGGTACACATCCGGTGGATAGAGAGCCGTTTATTATGTTCAACATAGGAGGGCCAAGCACAGGAAGCAGCTCTTTCAGTAGTTTAGTTGGAATAGGGTCCAGTATGCAGCTTGAAGGTTTAGAGGCCATGATTATTTTCATCATTGTGTCAAGAGATATAGTACTAAAACACTTGAGCGTCTCTCTTGATCCTAGGTCCTGGTAGAGTTGTGCAGGCTCAGGACAACTGAGCTTTGAAGGAATACGCAGATTTAAAGAGGAGTCCGTAATTTGCTTTCTAATAATCATAATCTTTTCCTCAAAGAAGTTCATGAATTTATCACTGCTAAAGTGAAAGCCATCCTCCCTTGGGGAATGCTGATTTTTATTAGCTTTGTGACAGTATCAAAAAGGAATTTCGGATTGTTCTTATTTTCCTCAATTAAGTTAGAAAAATAGGATGATCGAGCAGCAGTAAGGGCTCTTCGGTACTGCACGGTACTGTCTTTCCAAGCTAGTCGGAAGACTTCCAGTTTGGTGTGGCGCCATTTCCGTTCCAATTTTCTGGAAGCTTGCTTCAGAGCTCGGGTATTTTCTGTGTACCAGGGAGCTAGTTTCTTATGAGAAATGTTTTTAGTTTTTAGGGGTGCAACTGCATCTAGGGTATTGCGCAAGGTTAAATTGAGTTCCTCAGTTAGGTGGTTAACTGATTTTTGTCCTCTGGCGTCCTTGGGTAGACAGAGGGAATCTGGAAGGACATCAAGGAATCTTTGTGTTGTCTGTGAATTTATAGCACGACTTTTAATGTTCCTTGGTTGGGGTCTGAGCAAATTATTTGTTGCAATTGCAAACGTAATAAAATGGTGGTCCGATAGTCCAGGATTATGAGGAAAAACATTAAGATCCACAACATTTATTCCATGGGACAAAACTAGGTCCAGAGTATGACTGTGACAGTGAGTGGGTCCAGAGACATGTTGGACAAAACCCACTGAGTCGATGATGGCTCCGAAAGCCTTTTGGAGTGGGTCTGTGGACTTTTCCATGTGAATATTAAAGTCACCAAAGATTAGAATATTATCTGCTATGACTACAAGGTCCGATAGGAATTCAGGAAACTCAATGAGGAACGCTGTATATGGCCCAGGAGGCCTGTAAACAGTAGCTATAAAAAGTGATTGAGTAGGCTGCATAGATTTCATGACTAGAAGCTCAAAAGACGAAAACTTCATTTTTTTTTTTGTAAATTGAAATTTGCTATCGTAAATGTTAGCAACACCTCCGCCTTTGCGGGATGCATGGGGGATATGGTCACTAGTGTAGCCAGGAGGTGAGGCCTCATTTAACACAGTAAATTCATCAGGCTTAAGCCATGTTTCAGTCAGGCCAATCACATCAAGATTATGATCAGTGATTAGTTCATTGACTATAATTGCCTTTGAAGTAAGGGATCTAACATTAAGTAGCCCTATTTTGAGATGTGAGGTATCATGATCTCTTTCAATAATGGCAGGAATGGAGGTCTTTATCCTAGTGAGATTGCTAAAGCGAACACCGCCATGTTTAGTTTTGCCCAACCTAGGTCGAGGCACAGACACGGTCTCAATGGTGATAGCTGAGCTGACTACAACAGCCTGCTGCCTGGCCTGCACCCTATTTCATTGTGGAGCTAGAGGAGTTAGAGTCACAGTTGTTGAAGGATGAGGACCACGGTGCAGTGTGGTGAGCGTACATTTTACTTTATTTACGAATGACGCCGACAAAAAACAATAAACCATACAAAACAAACCGTGAAGCTAAAGGCAATAGTGCCAACAAACAAAAGACAACTTCCCACAAACACAGGTGGGAAAAAGGGTACCAAAGTATGGTTCCCAATCAGAGACAATGATAGACAGCTGTCCCTGATTGAGAACCATACCCGGCCAAAACATAGAAATAGAAAATCATAGAAACACAAAACATAGAATGCCCACCCCAACTCACGCCCTGACCAAACCAAAATAGAGACATAAAAAGGATCTCTAAAGTCAGAGCGTGACAGTATGTTTATCCCTGTTTTGTTCCATTTGCTTACGTTTAAGAAGTGTTTTTCAACAGAGTCAGCGGAGTGAATAGACCCCTAATCATGTGTAAACAGTTCACTCACCTTTTCTCTCAATTTGTGGAATTCAATGCACAACACATCAGCAGTATGTGACCAGGCAAAAAATATATAATTCAACCCAAACCATATTCTAAGCGCTACACACAGTCTACATGTCACACCTTGATCAAATTTACCTGTCTTTGTGATTGTATGCAATCGCAAAGACTAATTGGCTAGCTAAGTGAAACTGAAAGTGAAGAAAGACAACTCTCTCTCTCGCTTCTCCTTAGTTTTTGAAGAAATCAATTTGTTCAAAACTGTTCAAATATTGTCTCTCACTCTTTGAGTCAACTACTCACCACATGTTATGCACTACAGTGCTAGCTAGCTGTAGCGTATGCTTTCAGTACTAGATTCCTTCTCTGCTCCTTTGATTGAGTGGACAACATGTCAGTTCAAACCCAGCCCCCTTTCTTTTGTGTAACAAGCTGTCATATCTGTTCCGCCCGCTAGGGACTTTTTCCTTCATGACGTAATTTGTAATCAAGTTCTGATTTAATTATGTGTATGTGTAATTCTGTGTGATTAGTTAGGTATTTAGTAAATAAATAATTAAACCCAATGTGTATTGCTGATTCAACTAGTGAGCCAGGGTTTGTGAAGATAACTAAGAATTTACAACTTTCAGATGAGACTGAAATAAAATGACGATTAATATTGACTGCTATTGATGTAAAATATTACTAGGTCTTTAAGAGTTTATTCGGAAGATAACAGCTCTATATTTTATGGTGCCCGACTCTCTAGTTAATTACATTTACATGATTAGCTCAATCAGGTTATATTAATTACGGAGAAATTATTTTATAGAATAGCATGTCATATCACTTAATCTGGCATGGCCAAAGACATGACACAGCCTTATTCTAAAATTGACTACATTTCTCGTCAATCTTCACGCAATACCCCATAATGACAAAGCAAAAACAGGTTTAAAGATATTTTTGCTAATATACACATTTTTGCTAATAAAAAATGGAAATATCACATTTACATATGTATTCAGACCCTTTACTCAGTACTTTGTTGAAACACCTTTGGTTACAGCCTCGAGTCTTCTTGGGAATGATGCTATCTTGGCACACCTATGAAGTTGGCGCCGGAGGAGATGGCTGCCGTTTCATTGGCTCGTAACCAACCATGCTATTTTGTTTTTTTTATTCACATTGTTCATAACTTGTTTTATTCATAGTGTTGATCCCACCATCTCTTATGACCGAAAAGAGCTTGTGGACATCAGAACAGCGATAACTTACCACGAACTGGACGAAGAGTTTTCTTTAATGAGTCGGACAGGAAGGATATACTCCAAACACCTGGACAGGCCCTCATCCCCATCATTTGCTGCAGAAGAAAACTGAGAATTCACGGAAAGAGATCAGGGTGCCTTGTGAGGATCAGGCGATGAGTGGCTAATCTGCCTTTGCCCTCCGTACTGCTCACTAACGTTTGATCGATGGAAAATAAATGGGACGAACTGAAAGCATGTATATCCTACCAAAGGGACATTAAAAACTGTAATATCTTAAGTTTGACAGAGTCGTGGCTGAACGGCGACATTAATAACATGCAGCTGTCAGGATAGAACAGCAGCCTCTGGTAAGACACGGGGCAGGGGCCTATGCATATTTGTAAACAACAGCTGGTGCACAATATCTAAGGAAGTCTTGAGGTTTTGCTCGCCTGAGGTAGAGTATCTCATGATAAACTGTAGACCACACTATCTACCTAGAGAGTTTTCATCTGTAGTTTTCATAGCTGTCTACATACCATCACAGACCGATGCTGGCACTAAAACCGCAATCAATGAGCTGTATACCGCCATAAGCAAACAGGAAAACGCTCATCCAGAGGCAGAGCTCCTAGTGGCCAGGGACTTTAATGCAGGGAAACTTAAATCAGTTTTACCTCATTTCTATCAGCATGTTAATTGTGCAACCAGAGAGAAAAAAACTTGAGACCACCTTTACTCCACACACAGAGACACGTACAAAGCTCCCCTCGCCTTCCATTTGGCAAATCTGACCATAATTCTATCCTCCTGATTCCTGCTTACATCAAAAATTAAAGTAGGAAGCACCAGTGACTCGGTCTATAAAAAAGTGGTCAGAGGAAGCAGATGCTAAACTACAGGACTGTTTTGCTAGCACAGACTGGAATATGTCCCGGGATTCTTCCAATGGTATTAAGGAGTACACCACATAAGTCACTGGCTTCATCAATAAGTGCATCGACGATGTCGTCCCCACAGTGACTGTACATACATACCCCAACCAGAAGCCATGGATTACAGGCAACATTCGCACTGAGCTAAAGGGTAGAGCTGCTGCTTTCAAGGAGTGGGACTCTAACCTGGAAGCTTATAAGAAATCCCGCTATGCCCTCCAACGATCCACTAATCAGTCAAAGCATCAACACGGGAATAAGATCGAATCATACTAAAATGGCTCCGATGCTCGTCGGATGTGGCAGGGCTTGCAAACTCTTACAGACTACAAAAGGGAAGCACAGCCGAGAGCTGCCCAGTGACACAAGCCTACCAGACGAGCTAAATCACTTCTATGCTCGCTTCAAGGCAAGTAACACTGAAACATGCATGAGAGCATTAGCTGTTCCAGATGACTGTATGATCACGCTCTCCGCAGCCAATGTGGGTAAGACCTTTAAACAGGTCAACATTCACAAGCCCACAGGGCAAGACGGATTACCAGGATGTGTACTCCGAGCATGCACTGACCAAGTGGCAAGTGTCTTCACTGACATTTTCAACCTCTCCCTGTCTGAGTCTGAAATTCCAACATGTTTCAAGCAGAGCACCATAGTCCCTGTGCCCAAGAACACTAAGGTAACATGCCTAAATGACTGCCAACCCGTAGCACTCAAGTCTGTATCCATGAAATGCTTTGAAAAGGCTGGTCATGGCTCACTCACATCAACACCATTATCCCAGAAACCCTAGACCCACTCCAATTTGCATACCGCACCAACAGATTGGGGTGGCTAGTAGCCTAGTGTTTGGGCCAATAACGGACAGGTTGCTAGATCGAATCCCTGAATCTGTCTTTCGGCCCCTGAACAATACAGTTAACATACTGTTCCTTGGCAGTCATTGTAAATAAGAATTTATTCTTAATTGACATGCCTAGTTAAGTAAAAAAAAAAAAATCCACAGTTGATGCAATCTCTATTGCACTCCACACTGCCTTTTCACACTTACAGTTGAAGTCGGAAGTTTACATACACTTAGGTTGGAGTCATTAAAACTCGTTTTTCAACCACTCTACAAATTTCTTGTTAACAAATTATAGTTTTGGCAAGTTGGTTAGGACATCTACTTTGTGCATGACACAAGTCATTTTTCCAACAATTGTCAACAGACAAATTATTTCACTTATAATTCACTAAATCACAATTCCAGTGGGTCAGAAGTTTACATACACTAAGTTGACTGTGCCTTTAAACAGCTTGGAAAATTCTGTAAAATTATGTCATGGCTTACAAAGCTTCTGATATGCTATTTTGATGCGTTGTGCAGACCTCACTACCCTCTGGAGAGCCTTACGGTTGAGGGCGGTGCAGTTGCCATACCAGGCGGTGATACAGCCCGCCAGGATGCTCTCGATTGTGCATCTGTAGAAGTTTGTGAGTGCTTTTGGTGACAAGCCAAATTTCTTCAGCCTCCTGAGGTTGAAGAGGCGCTGCTGCGATATATTTACATAATTTCCCATCAATTCCCATGATTAAAGTGGCTGGAGTAGAGTCAGTGTCATTGACAGTGTGTTGGCAGTAGCCACTCCCTTCCTCAGTTGCCATACCAGGCGGTGATACAGCCCGCCAGGATGCTCTCGATTGTGCATCTGTAGAAGTTTGTGAGTGCTTTTGGTGACAAGCCGAATTTCTTCAGCCTCCTGAGGTTGAAGAGGCGCTGCTGCGCCTTCCTCAGCTTTGTGCTGTCTGTGTGAGTGGACCAATTCAGTTTGTCTGTGATGTGTATGCCGAGGAACTTAAAACTTGCTACCCTCTCCACTACTGTTCCATCGATGTGGATGTCCTGGGGGGGTGTTCCCTCTGCTGTTTCCTGAAGTCCACAATCATCTCCTTAGTTTTGTTGACGTTGAGTGTGAGGTTATTTTCCTGACACCACACTCCGAGGGCCCTCACCTCCTCCCTGTAGGCCGTCTCGTCGTTGTTGGTAATCAAGCCTACCACTGTTGTGTCGTCCGCAAACTTGATGATTGAGTTGGAGGCGTGCATGGCCACGCAGTCGTGGGTGAACAGGGAGTACAGGAGAGGGCTCAGAACGCACCCTTGTGGGGCCCCAGTGTTGAGGATCAGCGGGGAGGAGATGTTGTTGCCTACCCTCACCACCTGGGGGCGGCCCGTCAGGAAGTCCAGTACCCAGTTGCACAGGGCGGGGTCGAGACCCAGGGTCTCGAGCTTGATGACGAGCTTGGAGGGTACTATGGTGTTGAATGCCGAGCTGTAGTCGATGAACAGCATTCTCACATAGGTATTCCTCTTGTCCAGATGGGTTAGGGCAGTGTGCAGTGTGGTTGAGATTGCATCGTCTGTGGACCTATTTGGGCGGTAAGCAAATTGGAGTGGGTCAAGGGTGTCAGGTAGGGTGGAGGTGATATGGTCCTTGACTAGTCTCTCAAAGCACTTCATGATGACGGATGTGAGTGCTACGGGGCGGTAGTCGTTTAGCTCAGTTACCTTAGCTTTCTTGGGAACAGGAACAATGGTGGCCCTCTTGAAGCATGTGGGAACAGCAGACTGGTATAGGGATTGATTGAATATGTCCGTAAACACACCGGCCAGCTGGTCTGCGCATTCTCTGAGGGCGCGGCTGGGGATGCCGTCTGGGCCTGCAGCCTTGCGAGGGTTAACACGTTTAAATGTCTTACTCACTTCGGCTGCAGTGAAGGAGAGACCGCATGTTTCCGTTGCAGGCCGTGTCAGTGGCACTGTATTGTCCTCAAAGCGGGCAAAAAAGTTATTTAGTCTGCCTGGGAGCAAGACATCCTGGTCCGTGACTGGGCTGGGTTTCTTCCTGTAGTCCGTGATTGATTGTAGACCCTGCCACATACCTCTTGTGTCTGAGCCGTTGAATTGAGATTCTACTTTGTCTCTGTACTGGCGCTTAGCTTGTTTGATAGCCTTGCGGAGGGAATAGCTGCACTGTTTGTATTCAGTCATGTTACCAGACACCTTGCCCTGATTAAAAGCAGTGGTTCGTGCCTTCAGTTTCACACGAATGCTGCCATCAATCCACGGTTTCTGGTTAGGGAATGTTTTAATCGTTGCTATGGGAACGACATCTTCAACGCACGTTCTAATGAACTCGCACACCGTATCAGCGTATTCGTCAATGTTGTTGTCTGACGCAATACGAAACATCTCCCAGTCCACGTGATGGAAGCAGTCTTGGAGTGTGGAGTCAGCTTGGTCGGACCAGCGTTGGACAGACCTCAGCGTGGGAGCTTCTTGTTTTAGTTTCTGTCTGTAGGCAGGGATCAACAAAATGGAGTCGTGGTCAGCTTTTCCGAAAGGGGGGCGGGGCAGGGCCTTATATGCGAAGTTAGAGTAACAATGATCCAGGGTCTTTCCACCCCTGGTTGCACAATCGATATGCTGATAAAATTTAGGGAGTCTTGTTTTCAGATTAGCCTTGTTAAAATCCCCAGCTACAATGAATGCAGCCTCCGGATAAATCGTTTCCAGTTTGCAGAGAGTTAAATAAAGTTCGTTCAGAGCCATCGATGTGTCTGCTTGGGGGGGGATATATACGGCTGTGATTATAATCGAAGAGAATTCTCTTGGTAGATAATGCGGTCTACATTTGATTGTGAGGAATTCTAAATCAGGTGAACAGAAGGATTTGAGTTCCTGTATGTTTCTTTCATCACACCATGTCACGTTGGCCATAAGACATACGCCCCCGCCCGTCTTCTTACCAGAAAGATGTTTGTTTCTGTCGGCGCGATGCGTGGAGAAACCCGCTGGCTGCACCGCTTCGGATTGCGTCTCTCCAGTTAGCCATGTTTCCGTGAAGCAAAGAACGTTACAGTCTCTGATGTCCCTCTGGAATGCTACCCTTGCTCGGATTTCATCAACCTTGTTGTCAAGAGACTGGACATTGGCAAGAAGAATGCTAGGGAGTGGTGCACGATGTGCCCGTCTCCGGAGTCTGACCAGAAGACCGCTTCGTTTCCCTCTTTTTCTGAGTCGTTTTTTTTTTTGGTCGCTGCATGTGATCCACTCGGTTACACTGGTTGTAAGGCAGAACACAGGATCCGCATCGCGAAAAACATATTCTTGGTCGTACTGATGGTGAGTTGACGCTGATCTTATATTCAGTAGTTCTTCTCGGCTGTATGTAAAGAAACCTAAGATGACCTGGGGTACTAGTGTAAGAAATAACACGTAAAAAAACAAAAAACTGCATAGTTTCCTAGGAACGCGAAGCGAGGCGGCCATCTCTGTCGGCGCCGGCGCCGGATTTGAATGATGGAGGCCACTGTGTTCTGGGGACCTTCAATGCTGCAGACATGTTTTGGTCCCCTTCCCCAAATCTGTGCCTCGACACAATCCTGTCTTGGAGCTCTACGGACAATTCCTTTGACCTCATGGCTTGGTTTTTGCGCGGACATGCATGATCCCCATTGTTCCCGTGGCAGTGCCCTTCCCCTTTCATGCCTTAGATAGTTGACCATTAGGGTCAGAGTTGATTAGGGAGGCCACCGCTCCTCTGGGCATGGTGACGCAGGGGGGTCACAAGGAGTTAGTCTCTTTCTTATTGACTCTCCTGCGTTTCCCATGGTGCTAGGCCTACCCTGGTTAGCTTGTCATAACCCCACTGTTTCCTGGCAACAGAGGGCTCTCATGGGGTGGTCGCGAGAGTGCACGGGGAGGTGTTTAGGGGTTTCCGTTGGTGCTACTACGGTGGAAAGTCCAGACCAGGTCTCCACCATGCGCATTCCCCCTGAATATGCCGATTTGGCGCTCGCCTTCTCCAAAAAGAAGGCGACTCAATTACCACCCCATCGACGGGGCGTTTGTGCGATAAATCTCCTGGTAGACGCTGCACTTCCCAGGAGTCACGTGTATCCCCTCTCACAGGCGGAGACGGAGGCTATGGAAACATATGTCTCCGAATCTCCGCGTCGGGTACATTCGGGCCTCCACTTCACCCGCCTCCTCGAGTTTCTTTTTTGTGAAGAAGAAGGAGCGAGGTCTGCGCCCGTGCATTGACCATCGAGGTCTGAACCAGATCACTGTGAGGTATAGTTACCCGCTACCACTCATAGCCGCAGCAATTGAGTCAATGCACGGGGCGCGCTTCTTCACTAAAATAGATCTCAGGAGCGCTTACAACCTGGTGCGTATCCGGGAGGGAGACTTGTGGAAGATGGCTTTCAGTACCACCTCAGGGCACTATGAGTACCTTGTCATGCCGTACGGGTTGATGAATGCTCCATCAGTCTTCCAAGCCTTTGTAAACAAGATTTTCAGGGAACTGCACGGGCAGGGTGTAGTGGTGTATATTGATGACATTCTGATATACTACGCTACACGCGCCGAGCATGTGTCCTTGGTGCGCAGGGTGCGTGGTCTTCTGTTGGAGCATGACCTGGACGTCAAGGCTGAGAAATGCCTGTTCTTCCAGCAGTCCGCCTGCTGACCTAGGGTACCGCATTTCCACCTCAGGGGTGGAGATGGAGAGTGACCGCATTTCAGCCGTGTATAATTGGCCGACTCCCACCACTGTAAAGGGTGTGCAGCGGTTCTTAGGGTTTTCCAACTACTACCGGGGTTTTGGTAAGGTAGCGGCTCACATTACCTCACTGCTGAAGGGGGGCCCGGTACGTTTGCAGTGGTCGGCTGAGGCAGACAGGGCTTTTGGTCACCTGAGTGCTCTGTTTACCTCGGCTCCCGTGCCGGCTCATCTGGATCCCTCTTTGGAGTTCATAGTGAAGGTGGACGCGTCAGAGGCTGGGATAGGAGCTGTGCTCTCTCAGCGCTCGGGTACGCCACCAAAGCTCCGCCCCTGTGCCTTCTTCCTGAAGAAGCTCAGCCCGGCGGAGCAAAACTATGACGTGGGGGACCGGGAGCTGTTGGCTGTCGTCAAGGCCATGAAGGCGTGGAGACATTGGCTTGAGGGGGCTAAACACCCTTTTCTCATCTGGACTGACCACCTCAATCTGGAGTACATCGGGGCAGCGAGGAGACTGAACCCTCGCCAGGCCAGGTGGGCCATGTTTTTCATCCATTTTGTGTTCACCCTTTCCTACAGACCAGGCTCCCAGAACGTGAAGGCAGACGCATTGTCCCGGCTGTATGACACAGAGGAGCGGCCCATGGATTCCACTCCCCGCCTCCTGCCTGGTGGTTCCGGTTGTGTGGGAGTTGGACGCAGACATTGAGCAAGCGTTACGTGCAGAGCCCACTCCCGTCCAGTGTCCCGCTGGGCGTCTGTACGTCCCGTCTGCTGTTCGTGACCGGTTGATCTATTGGGCCCACACGTCACCCTCCTCTGGTCATCCAGGCATCGGTTGGACGGTGCGCTGTCTGACTGGGAAGTACTGGTGGTCCACTTTGGCTAAGGACGTGTGGGTTTATGTTTCCTCCTGCTCGGTGTGCGCCCAGTGTAAGGCTCCTAGGCACCTGCCCAGAGGTAAGCTACACCCATTACCTGTTCCACAACAGCCATGGTCACACCTGTCAATCGATTTCCTGACCGATCTTCCCCCATCACAGGGAAACACTACAATCCTGGTTGTTGTGGATTGTTTTTCTAAGTACTGCCGTCTCCTTCCTCTGCCCGGTCTCCCTATGGCCCTAGAGACTGCGGAAGCCTTGTTTACGCACGTCTTCCGGCACTATGGGGTGCCTGATGATATAGTGTCCTGGCAATAGGACCTCAGAAACCTACCCACATCCTGGTTAACTCTCTCCACCTGCCCGTTACTCTTGGGGTGAAAACCCGAGGTAAGGCTGATCGAGACCCCCAGACGTTCCATGAACGCCCTCCAGACCCTCGAAGTGAACTGGGGGCCCCGATCAGAGACGATGTCCTCCGGCACCCCGTAGTGCCGGAAGACGTGGGAGAATATAGCCTCCGCAGTCTGTAGGGCTGTAGGGAGACCGGGCAACGGGAGGAGATGGCAGAACAGCCGAACACTGAGGAGGCATAGGCTCCGCCCGTAACACCCACTCGATGTTTGAGTCCACCTCCCATACCACTGGTGCCATCAGCCTCGAGGCGGGAAAGATGGGAGTAGACTCGGTGGACCGATCCTCCGTGTCATAAAGGAGGGACAGTGCGTCAGCCTTTACGTTCTGGGAGCCTGGTCTATACGACAGAGTAAACCGGAATTGGGTGTAGAACATGGCCCACCTTTGCCTGACGTGGATTCAGTCTCCTAGCTGCCCGAATATACTCCAGATTCTGGTGGTCGGTTCAGATGACAAAGGGTGCTTAGCCCCCTCAAGCCAGTGTCTCCACACCTTCAGAGCCCTGACCACCGCTAACAACTCCCGGTCCCCCACATCATAGTTACGCTCCCCTGGACTGAGTTCCTCGAAAAGAAAGCGCAGGGGCAGAGTTTCGGTGGTGTTCCCGAGCGCTGTGATAGCACGGCACCCACCCCAGCCTCGGACGCGTCCACCTCCACTATGAATGCTAGAGAGGGGTCCGGGTGCGCCAACACGGGTGCATCCGTAAACAGCGCCTTCAACCTATTGAAGGCTCTGTCCGCCTCTGCTGACCACCGCAAATGCACCGGGCCCCCCTTCAGCAGTGAGGTAATGGGAGCCGCTACCTGGCCAAAACCCTGGATAAACCTCTGGTAGTAATTGGCAAACTCCAAAAACCACTTCACCCAAAAACCGCTTCACCGCCAATTACGCACGGCCTTAATGCGGTCACACTCCGCAGGAGGTGAAAATGCGATAACCCAGGAAGGAGACGGCTCATTTGGAGAACACACACTTCTCAGCCTTGACGTATAGGTCATGCTCCAGCAGTCTCCCAAGCACCTTGCGTACCAGAGACACATGCGCGGCGCGGGTGGCAGAATAGATCAGAATATCATTGATATAAACAACCACGGCCTGCCTGTGCAGGTCCCTGAGAATCTCGTCTACAAAGGATTGAAAGACGGCTGGAGCATTCTTTAACCCATACGGCATGACGAGGTACTCATAGTGGCCCGATGTGGTACTAAACGCGGTTTTCCACTCGTCTACATCCCGAATACGCACCAGACTATACGAGCTCCTGAGATCCAGTTTTGTGAAGAACTGTGCTCCGTGAAATGATTCCACCGCCATAGCGATGAGAGGTAGTGGGTAACTAAACCCCACTGTGATGGCATTTAGACCCCTATAATCAATGCACGGACGCAGACCTCCCTCCTTTTTCTTCACAAAAAAGAAACTTGAGGAGACGGGTGAGATGGAGGGCCGAATGTACCCCTGTCCCAGAGACTCCGTGACATATGTCTCCATAGCCAACGTCTCCTCCTGGGACAATGGGTACACATGACTCTTGGGAAGCGCAGCGTTTACCTGGAGATCTATCGCACAATCCCCTCCCGGTCAATGAGGTGGTAATTTAGTCACTTTCTTTTTACTGAAAGCGATTGCCAAATCGGCATATTCGGGGGGGATGCGCACCGTGGAACCCTGGTCTGGACTCTCCACCGATGTGGCACCGATGGAAACTCCCAGACACCTTCCAGAACACTCCTCTGACCACCCCTGGAGAACCCCCTGTCTCCACGAAATCTTAGGATTGTGACTAGTCAGCCAGGGAATCCCCAGCACCACTGGAAATGCAGGCGAATCCATAATGAAGAGACTTATCCGCTCCCTATGATTCCCCTGCGTCAGCATGTCCAGTGGAACCGTGGCCTCCCTGACCAACCCTGACCCTAATGGCCGGCTATCTAGGGAGTGCACGGGGAAGGGAGAATCTATCGACACGAGCGGAACACCCAGCTTGATGGCGAGTCCGCGATCCATAAAGTTCCCAGCTGCACCTGAATTGACTAGCGCCTTATGCTGGGAAGAGGGGAGAAAATCAAGGAAAAAAATCAAGACAAACATGTGACCAACAGGGGGTTCTGGGTGAGTTTGGTGCTTACTCACCTGGGGTGACCGAGAAGCGTTCCGCCTGCCACCTCGACTCCCAGACGGCCCCCCCCAGCACCGATCGGCCGAGTGTCCTCTCCGACCCCAGCTGGTGCAGGGGGAGCCTCCTACTCTGGTACCCCTCGGGACGGCCCCTCCCAACACGATCGGAATGGGAGCGGGGGCGCTGGGTGGTGGAACGCACAGGACCCTCTCCGAACGCCCGCGGGCAGTCAGCAGATTGTCCAGCCGGATAGACATGTCAATAAGTTCATCTGTGAACTTGTGTCCCGACACCGTTCACTGCGGACGTCCTCCCGGCGACTACACCGGTAGTGGTCTATAAGGGCCCTGTCGTTCCACCCAGACCCAGCGGCCAAGGTCCGGAACTCCAAGGCGTAATCCTGGGCGCTCCTCTTCTTCCTCTCCTCTTCTCTTCTGCCTAAGGTGGAACAGTCACTCTCCCGCCACTCGGCACTCTGGAGGGTGGTCAAAAACGGCACGAAAGCAGCGGGTGAATTCCGGGTAGTGATCCTTCGCTGAGTCTGCGTTTGCCCACTCCAGAGCACGACCCGTCAGGCAGGAGACGAGGACACTCACCCTCTCCGCTCCCGAGGGAGTGGGTCTCACAGTCGCCAGGTACAGTTCTAGTTGGAGTAAGAACCCCTGACACCCCGCAGCCGCTCCATCATAATCCCTCGGGAGCGCAAGACGGAGAGCGCTGGAGCCGGGGGATGGGGAGAGAGGAGAAGGGGAATCCTGAGCTGGGGAAACCGAAGGTGGAGAGAGGAGACCACTCCTCTCCCATCGGTCCATTCTATCCATCATCTGGTCCATGGCGGATCCGATCCGATGGAGGACCGTGGTGTGGTGGAGGACACGTTCCTCCATCGATAGGAGGGGGTTGGCAGCTGCTCCTGCTTACTCCATTCTTAATGGTGCGGGATTCTGTAATGCCCGGGGTGTAGTGGAGGAAGAAGTCAGACGCAGGAGACAGAGAGTTCAGAGTAGCGCTACTTCTTTATTCACCA
This sequence comes from Oncorhynchus tshawytscha, assembly GCF_018296145.1. Taxonomy (NCBI): domain Eukaryota; kingdom Metazoa; phylum Chordata; class Actinopteri; order Salmoniformes; family Salmonidae; genus Oncorhynchus; species Oncorhynchus tshawytscha. The sequence goes on along the minus strand of NC_056446.1, from coordinate 18,695,271 downwards.
CACAGTTGAAAATGATGCCACTCAAAACAAATACCCCAAAACACAGGGGAACTAAACAGTCCCAAAAATAACTCACGTACACAAACAACCGTGACTTACAGGCATGTACACGAGTACACATAAAACAATCCCGCACACCCAGGAGGCGGGGCCGGCTGGATAATAGAGCCCAACTAATTAACCTAACTAAAAACAGCTGTAACTAATGAACAGACAAGGAGGGGGAGGAAAAGATCAGTGGCAGCTAGTAAGCCGGTGACAACGATCGCCACCCGAACAGGAAGGGGAGCCACCTTCGGTAGGAGTCGTGACAGTATGTTAATCTCTTCTCAGGAGACAAGCTGTTGTGACATTTTCCTCAACAACCACTGTTGCTGTTTTCTTCCCTCAATAGCATGTATAATTAGAAATTCATATTTGTCATGTTATAAACTAGAAATCAAATGTTTTTGTTGCTCTAAAAAGATATCTAATTATTTTCAAAGAAGAAATGTGTGCTTAAAATACAATTTATACATTGATAATGACTGAGATGGTTATACCTGTGATAAAACAAAACAATATATTCAATATTATTATAAACCGGGTAGCTCAAGGATGGTGATTGGCTGAAAGCTGTGGTATATGAGACATTTTTGCTGTGTTCACGTGCTGGACACAGAGATGACTGGGGCTGAACTGGAGATGCCGACGCCCACTGATGCCAAGGCAGTACAGAACGAACAAAACAAAACAAAACAACAAGGTGCTTACAACTTTGAAAAATCCACTTCAATGGCCCCCTAACTGGTCATTCCTAGTGTGAAACTCATCCATCATCCTGATCTTGCGTTCATGACCAAGTTGGAAATTACCACATACAACTGGGAAAAATCCACTTCAATGGCCCCCGAACTGGTCATTCCTAGTGTGAAACTCATCCATCATCCTGATCTCCACCTTCTCCCACATGCTGACCTCTGACATCACCTACTAAAGAAATGACCTCTATAAAAGCATTTTCAACAGTTATATGCAAAAACAAAATAATTTATTTATAGTAAAATGTTTACGAGCATGATAGCTGTACTTTTAGTTGATAGGTTACACAGCTCGTTGGCCATTAGCCAATCAGCGTTTCTAAACGAGTTCAAAGCACGTGAATGCGTCACTGGTAAATTCCCACCTCCATCTTGGTTATGAAGGCAGCATCAGTTGTGGTGTATTGGCCACATACCACCCCCCCAGCCCTTATTGTTTAAATAATATACTGAACATGCCTTAGACATGCCTTAAACATTACTTTGTCTAATATACGAGCCAATGAACTCACAAATTCATGTAGATTATTTTTGTTAAACCAATCAATACTTGCATTGTTTCAAGCTATTTGACCTTTACTTTGTCAGAAAATGGTGTATTGTTGCGACAATAATGATCTGCTGTGCAAGAAACCAATAAAAACGAATAAATAAAGGAGGCTATTTATTTTGTCAGAGCCATAGAGACACTTGGCTGATTGTGAGTTGAACGTTATCCCCCACCAACCAACGGGCTGGGCTGTTATAGCCTGACACTTTCACTTTCTGATTACTAGAAATCAGGAGGACGTTTCAAGAGTGAAAGTACCGACACAGATGTGTTTACATAAATTAAGATTATATTACTTTTGATCTGGTATTTGACGAACCTCTCGTCCAAAAGTGATTGTGACTAGTTTGTTTATTATCTGTGTTGGTTGACGTCGTGACAGTATTAGGCGGTAAGTAGAATACGAATTGGTCATCATAATTTGTGTATATTTTTCTAGTTTGGGCAGCCGATAGTGCATGGGCGCTAGATCTGCACTATCGTCTGTCTAGGCTTGATGTGCATTTTTTCAATGGTTTGTGCAGCTAAAACAGAATAATACAAGACAATAATGGCAGTTTGATACAGGTGCAACATGTAGTGAGTAGGAGAGTGAAATAGAATATCACCAAATACCCCACTACAGGAAAGTAACACACAACTGAAGCTGTACTCAGGAGAGCTAATTTGATAAATGGGGTGAAATAACACAGACTGTGTCATTAAGGGGGTTAAGCACAAGCTAGTCTTTGAAGTTGTGGAGTTGGATCAAAACCCACTACTCTCTGGTTTTACGTGGAGTGTAACGGATGTGAAACGGCTAGCTTAGTTAGCGGTGTGCGCTAAATAGCGTTTCAATCGGTGATGTCACTTGCTCTGAGACCTTGAAGTAGTGGTTCCCCTTGCTCTGCAAGGGCCGCGGCTTTTGTGGGTAACGATGCTTCGTGGGTGACTGTTGTTGATGTGTGCAGAGGGTCCCTGGTTCGCGCCCGGGTATATGCGAGGGGACGGTCTAAAGTTATACTGTTACATGAGCACTTAGGACTCGTAACTCACAATTCCACAAAGTGGAGCAGTGCCCCAAAGAGCTGCTGAGCGAATATCATGACGTGTTCAATGATCTATTGGAGTCTGTGCTTGGAGATGTCCACTTCCAGTCTGGTCTCATAGACTAGACATAACATCGTAAACGTACATCTTGGAGACTCAAATTAGTAATGTTACGTTTGGTATGGTTACATAAAACAGATGGCTACTTAGGGTGGTTTGTCGGGGTCGAACGTATAAGGCGAACGTCTAGCAACTCAAAGGTTGCGATTTGGAATCTCATCACGGACAACTGGAGCTAATTAGCAGCTTTTCATCTACTTACTACTTTTTAGCTACTCTGCAACTCATTAGCATGTTAGCTAACCCTAAAGGGACAAACTTTTCTGGTCGAACATGAGAGAGGACTCAAGAACATGTATCCAATTGCTCAGCCTGTAATGAATATGCACAAGCACAGCAAAACGAATCAATGATTTCACATAACATCCCAGAGTGCCCATGGCAAACAGTGAGCATGGACCTTTTTACGTATATAGGAAAGGACTTCCTGATTATGGTTGATCATTACGCAGATTACTGGGAGGTGGAACCACTGCCAGACGTGTCAGCTGACATGGTCGTCACATTCTGCAAAGTGGGGAGGAGGGGGGCTATGAGGCAGAGCCAGCTGCTAAGAGAGTGAAAGACTTATGCAAGAGGGCAAAGCTAGACATTATGGATGTATGGTCAGCTATACTGCAGTGGTGCAACACGCCACGGAGGGGATGGACAGTAGACACGCACAGCGTCTGATGTCGCGCAGACTCAAGTCATTGCTGCCGGTGGCACCCAACCTGCTGAAGACCTCTTAGGTTTTGGTTGTCACCTTTGTGTGGGTAAAATCACTGGGAAGCAGTATTTGAGGCGTCACTACAGATGCGGGTTCGATCCCAGGCTGTGTCACAACCGGCCGTGACAGGGAGTCCCATAGGGTGGCGCACAATTGGCCCAGCGTCGTTCAGGTTAGGGGAGGGTTTGGCCGGGGTGGCTTTACTTGGCTCATTGTGCTCTAGCGACTCCTTGTGGTGGGCCGGGCACCTGCAGGCTGACTTCGATTGTCTGTTGAATGGTGCTTCCTCCCACACATTGGTGCAGCTGGCTTCCGGGTTAAGCGGGCGGGTGTTAAGAAGCGCGGTTTGGCGGGTCATGTTTCGGAGGACGCATTACTCGACCTTCACCTCCCGAACCTGTTTGGGAGTTGCAGTAATGAGACAAGATCGCATATCACTAAATGGGGGTAAAAATATATATAGATATTTTTCAGATCTGTGTTTCATAATTTTCCTTTAATTGTATTTTTTTTAATTTTTAAAATTTCACCTTTATTTAACCAGGTAGGCAAGTTGAGAACAAGTTCTCATTTACAATTGCGACCTGGCCAAGATAAAACAAAGCAGTTCGACACATACAACGACACAGAGTTACACATGGAGTAAAACAAACATACAGTCAATAATACAGTATAAACAAGCCTATATACGATGTGAGCAAATGAGGTGAGATAAGGGAGGTAAAGGCAAAAAAAGGCCATGGTGGCAAAGTAAATACAATATAGCAAGTTAAACACTGGAATGGTAGATTTGCAGTGGAAGAATGTGCAAAGTAGAAATAAAAATAATGGGGTGTAAAGGAGCAAAATAAATAAATAAATTAAATACAGTAGGGAAAGAGGTAGTTGTTTGGGCTAAATTATAGGTGGGCTATGTACAGGTGCAGTAATCTGTGAGCTGCTCTGACAGTTGGTGCTTAAAGCTAGTGAGGGAGATAAGTGTTTCCAGTTTCAGAGATTTTTGTAGTTCGTTCCAGTCATTGGCAGCAGAGAACTGGAAGGAGAGGCGGCCAAAGAAAGAATTGGTTTTGGGGGTGACTAGAGAGATATACCTGCTGGAGCGTGTGCTACAGGTGGGAGATGCTATGGTGACCAGCGAGCTGAGATAAGGGGGGACTTTACCTAGCAGGGTCTTGTAGATTCGCAAGAGGGTGAATGTATCTCACTAGAGAAAGTATAAGAGAGAGCGAAACAAAAATGTACTAATCAGCGTTGAGCTAAACTGAGTGAGTTCAACTGTGAATGGTCCTGGCGAAAAAATCTAAGTCTAAAGGGAAGCCAGCTTGGATTTGGCGTCTCTCCTATCAAATCGCTTTGAGAGCATACGTCATTAACAGGAACAACTTGAATTGTTGCATCTCTTTGTGTTGTTGTCCACCTGTGGCTAGCTAGCTAAAATGAGCTCTTTCCTAAATTAGCCATGGATGGATATAGGGATTTGGACGTGTGGTTTTACTTAATTCTCCGTACTGGCCAATGATTTTAAGAGTGATTCTGATCCAAACATTTCTCTACGAGTTGGGTGAGTCAGCATGTGTTTCTACTTTCACGAAGGCGCACGCACACACACACGCAAACAAAAATCAGAACCATGGACAGCCACATCATATTTAGCTTATGTTGATTGGACTTAATTGTTTTGGGTATCATTCAGTTGTCACTGTATTAGACTAAGCAGAGGTGATTTGACGAGGTTGAAGTTGAGTTGAAATGGTGCTGGAATAGTGGAGGCATCTCCTGTTTTCTTTCTGACTTGCGGTAACTCTCTGTGGTTTTAAATCAACAGTTGTTTATTGGTCTGAAAATGTTAGAAACATTGACTTCCTTAACCATGCTGTAGGTCATGTAGGTCTGCAGGTCTGTTACATGCAATGTGCGTCATGGATTTCCCCAGTCAGAGGTTGCTGTTTTGTGATAAAGGTTTTGTTAATGTATTCTGCCACTGTGTCTTCTTATTGTCTCGGCCTTTAGGCCTATATATCACGCTCGCAAGGCATATGAATTAACAGCAAACAACGCAATTATCACAGCACATACAGTGTAGGATGTAATATGGCTTTTCTGGTGAGGGGGGTGGCTTGGCTTCCCCAGTGGACTTATCCACACACCACTACTGTTAATTCATATGCCTTGTGACCGTGATACCTGGTGTGCATCTGCGTAGTGGTTGTCTGTCACGACCAACCAAAAGCACTATTTTAAGCTGGTATTTAACTTTTGTTTCTTCCTTCTCGTCGTTAAAGCTAGTATAGGAGGGAAATGATGCCACAATCTATGTCATTAAGTGTTTCAGTAACAGGCAATCCTTTGTGTCTCTGCAGTGTCAGTATTTGACGTCCCACTCAGTCAACACTCATCTAAACAGTGACTGTTTCTCTGTGGGTCTTACCTGGCAGCGTAATAAAGGTTGATAAACAGCAGCGGGTGAGATTATATTTGTAATTTTTGCATCCACTCGTGGCCTAATTACTCTTACCTTGCCCTAATCAGTGAATTTGTTATTTGATTGCCCAGGCTTATTGAATTATGAAAAATGTTGATAAATGTACCTTTTACAGCAAGGAACAGCAAGGAAAATGTATTCTCTGGGCACAATGTATTTTCTATCTGAAAGTGTTGTAACATTGTATCAGAATAGGCCTACCGTCCTGAATCTGTTATCTTTTCAAGATCAGAGCAGAGGACAGCAAATCCTGTTTCCCTACAGCAGCATCAGTGTGACAAGTATGAGTCAGGTAACTACAATGAAATTATACAGTTAGCAGCTGTGTAAGCCTGTGAACAATGTTTTGTACTAATAAATAGTCTATAATTCTCTTCCTCCTAGGCAAGGACAATGAGTTTGGAAAAGCCAAACAGGAGCCTCTCACCAGATGCAGCATGTGCCCTTACAAGTAAGCAAAGATTTACATGATCTGGGTCCCAATTAACTTGTGGTAACCACCTGTTGTAGGATATCAAAGAGTCTGAGAGCAGTAGGCTATTGCAATAATCTTATATTTATTTAACACATCTACATTTCAAGGGAAGGGGAACAATGGGCATCTTGGCAAAAAGGAAGTGTCTGAAAAGGTTAGGTCGACTAGCTATCAGTTTTCAATGGTCGTGGTGCTGTCCATGGTGCTAAATGGTTGTCGCCGGTATAGAGAGCAATCGTAATGGCGTCTTTTTGTAGGCATTAACTCCGCCATCGTTCGTTGGACAAAGCTTATTGGGAAATAAATTGAGTTTTTTTGTAGGCATTTTGAATAAAAGCTGAAATAAGGTCTGTGGTAAACACAGGCCCAGGAGATCTTCTACATTTATACAAAAGATCTCCTAAGCCTGTGTTAACCTCAGACTTTGTTTATGGCGTTTATCCCAAAACCCTATTCTTTCCCCATTAATTGACCTGTTAGGAATGGCTGAACGAACCAGAGGTAACTCAATTCAGTATTTTAGGACTTCAAGCGGGCGAGCTCTATATTCCTGTAGTTTGCGCTGTTGTGGTGCTAAACATTTGTGCATCAGTAGAATTAGTGTCCCCAATTGGTCAATTTCACCGCAATATCACCAGGAATTAACAAAGAGTTCCGTTATCTCCAACTTTTTGCATCGCTCTGTTCGCCAAACTTATCTATCCGTGCTCATTTTGGCGAGATCCACTTTCCTTTCGTTGAAAATGAATGGGCGCCTCCCGGGTGGCGCAGTGGTTAAGGGTGCTGCAGCGCCAGCTGTGCCATCAGAGTCCCTGGGTTCGCGCCCAGGCTCTGTCGTAACCGGCCGCAACCGGGAGGTCCGTGGGCGATGCACAATTGGCCTAGCGTCGTCCGGGTTAGGGAGGGCTTGGTCGGTAGGGATGTCCTTGTCTCATCGCGCACCAGCGACTCCTGGAGCGGGCCGGGCGCAGTGCGCGCTAACCAAGGTTGCCAGGTGCACGGTGTTTCCTCTGACACATTGGTGCGGCTGGCTTCCGGGTTGGATGCCCGCTGTGTTAAGAAGCAGTACGGCTGGTTGGGTTGTGTATCGGAGACGCACCTTCGTCTCTCCCGAGCCCGTACGGGAGTTGTAGCGATGAAAACAGTTCGATACCACGAAATTGGGGAGAAAAAGGGGTGAAAAAAAAGAAAAAAAGAAAATGAATGGGCTCCGTCATGTTGTCAGTGCACATCCATGTTAGTGGACATTACCTGTAAGGGCACAATAAGGGATTCAAACAGGCTAGTTAGATGTCTTTATTGTAGCTGTGACTTCTACAGTACAATTTAAGTTCGCCTTACAACACTGCCATTTATGGACCAGGCTAGCTGTTTGAATATGCTAATGTAGTAACTGAGGTGTCACAGTTGCTTAACCCTATATTTAATCACGTTTATTATTCTAGAGTGGAGGACGGCGACATTCTTCACCATTCTGACTGGGAATACTCTGCCGACTCATGAGGAAATCAATCGCTGTCTCACTACAAAAGGTTTAACTGTAGTGACGTCACTAGAGGAGAGTGATGTCATCCTGGCTTTCTGTCCCATTGTCTCTCGTGCTGGGACTGATATTGAAGCAGCACTGGAGCAGATTCCAGGTAATCAATATCCATGAAGAACATTGTCAAAACGTTAATGATTCATTAATCAGGTATGTTTACGTGATTATTGTTACTGTTATCCCCTTTCTCTTGACAGCTGGTAAACCTGTCATCCTGGTAGTGCTGCATCACACCTTAGATCCAGACTACACTGTACCTAACAGTAGCAGACTAGTGACCAGAGGTGATGAAATACTCACAGTGGACTGTCTCTTCCATGAGAACCAGGGACTACTGGAGTGTCCTCGCAATGAAGAAGCAATTCTAAAGATTCTGGACAGGACAAAAATACAGCCAAAGGTAGTTCACCTTTATTCAAAATGATAATTTAGATAAAGAGGAACATTGTGTCCCCAATTAATACAAATGGGAAAAAGTGAGCTTGAGTTGAGATTAGTAACGTCTAGGGAAATAACACGTAGTTGTAATACTCCTCATGCACACTGACCTGTATGTGTACTGTGTATTTGAACTCTGGTGCAGAATGATGAGGTCTGGGAACTAATCAGAGAAGAAGAAGCCAGTGATGCCCCTGAGCAGGAAAACCTAGAGGTATGTCGTCTCATTTCAGACTTTGCCACTTGGTCAAAATACGAATGACAGGTCAGAGCAGAGGGAGGTGGTCAGAGCAGAGGGGATCAAATCCTGTTTCCTTACAGCAGCATCAGTGTGACAATACAAATATGTTTCAGGTAACTACAATTAAATGATACAGTTAGCAGCTGTATAAGCCTGTGAACAGTAATAAATAGCCTATCAATCTCTTCCTCTTAGGCAAGGACAATGAGTTTGGAAGAGCAAATCAGGGGCCTCTCACCAGTTGCAGCATCTGCCCTTGCAAGTAAGTTATCTCCCTGAGCTTTATGCAGTTGTTGTTAACTGTCCTCCTAATAACATCATATTTGTTTTCAGGAGCTAGAATTAAAGAGGACATTGATATTCAAGAGTTAACAAGAGATGATCTGAACGAACTTCTGCCAGGCCTTGAGCATTTCAAACTTAGGAAGAAGATCAGTGAACTTCTAACCCAATCTAAACAGGTTGGTATAGTCCCAAAAGCTTCTATGGTTACTGTACCACTTTGTGGGATCATTCAGTATAGTTAATAGAATGAAGGTTTTTGATTCATTGTACATTTCCATTGTATGTACTAATCCCATGTTTTCTGTTATTTCTGTTTCTTAGGACACAGATAAACCTATCGATTTCATTCTTAACGAGATTAGGAAATTCCTTCTAGCTGTTGTCATGAAGAGTAAGTCCCTTTTCAAGGACTTTCAGCATAGCTGTCACCCAATACATTTGTGGTGTCTCTTTGGTTGTAATTGTATGCACTGGTCACTTTCTCCTTGCAGATGCACTTGTTCCTGAGGGAGTGTTACATGGCTACGTCCCTATTCTTAAAGATTTGAAGAAGCAGCTGGCCAAAGCCGTGCACTTCATTCAGGAACACATTGAACTGCTTGAGAGCTACAATAAAGAAGAGCCCATGGAGGCTGAGGGCAATGTTGTGTTCCCATCAGCTGACTCTGCTACAGCAGGAAACCAGCTATCCAATGTTGCAGGTAAATTACATAACTGCTGTCTGTGTTGGTTGCAGAACAGTGGGTCTCATCCCTCATGAATCAAAAGACATAGATAATGGTATACAACATGTTGAGAAATTAAACATTCAAGACATTCACTATTGGGACTTTAATGGAGCTCGAACACAGTCTTTTCTTAGCCTAAAATTACTCTGTTAACAGCCGAAATGTACATTATTTCCAGTACATAAGCAATCTGTTGAAGGCGCTTCAGAACGACCAGGTAACTCAACCTTAAACATGGCATGTTTTTCTCAAAACATAAGAATTCTATAATGTTAAACCCTTTTACAGCTGGCAAAGCCAACCACAATGACTTGCACAGACTCACAACAATGTGCTGCAAAAACACTGGACTTGAATTCATAGTACTTTGTTGTCCTCAGCCTTAGGTGCTGTAGACCCCAAACGACCAAGAACAGATCTACCCACCAGTGGTAAGTGGCAAAACCCCCACCTCATACTTCAGGAGCAGCTGGAATAACATATGCTCCTCCAAGTACCACTGGTAGTGTGCAGTTCAGGTCGTGAGGCAAACTGGAGACCTCAAAATCATGCTCTCCATACACTTCAGGAGCAGCTGATATTGAGCCATCTGCAACATCCTACAAAGGCCATTATCAAAGCCTAAACACTGTTCAATGTCATTAAATCCTTTAAAATATAATTCATTTATAAGTCAAAAATTGATGTATCAATCACAGATAGCCCCTTTAAGGAATTGGAAACAATGTGTTGAGAATTTGATTTCAATTGCTACTTTCAGATAGTTCCTCATCAGTACCTGGTAACATCCAGGCCCCAAAAGAAAAGGAAGGAAAAGAACCTGGAAGTTGGAATTTTTTCAGCAGATCTGTAACAAAACATTTGCCGGGTGAGATTCTTGAGATATGCTTTGTACTAATCGAAAACAATTTGTTCATGCATTTCCTGTCAGTCAATCTAATTGGCATAAATCCCTCCTTACCTCTCCACTCTGATAGCTGATGTGTGATGAGCTTTCTAGTGTGAAATGTCTGCAATGGAAATCCACCACTTTGCTTTTGTTTGCAACATCTTGGGGATATACTGTATGTAGTGTTGTCATTTAATTATGTTTTGTTTCAAGAAGTTAAAGTCTATTCCCAAGTGTGTGGAAAAACCCTGAACGCTCACCTTGCACTCATGAAACAAGTGGAGGATCTGGGACTTAAACGAAAGGAGACCAGTGTAGAGGACTGCCAAGTCATAATGGTCTTCTGTCCTGTTGTATCTCGTGTGGGAACTGACATTGAGGCTGCCATGAGCCAAGTTCCAGGTAGGAACTTGTCAATACTACTTTTATCATGGGATTTCATTTTACTCAACAGGATGATTTTTTGGGTGGAAGTACTTTTCTAAAGCTTGCATCATTTTGTCTCAACAGGTAACACAGATGCCATTCTAGTGGTGATGCACCATACCTTTGATCGCTACTTTGTCACAGAGCAGAGATCTGCATCTCACTACAACAACGTAGTAGAGAAAGTTCATGTTCTCTTCCATGACTCTGTGGGACTTCTGCATTGTAAAACAAATGATATTGCAGTGACTCTCATACATAAGGCCTTACTGAAATACAACAGCAGTCCTTAGACATTAAGCGCCCCATTGTGGCAACACAAAGTGTTTGAAGTCTGTAACAAGATTACAACTCCACCAACATTATTTAAAAACCTACATTTCTACAACTTCCACCCAGGGCTTTGGTGACTCATTCTAGTTTAGAAGAAAGCTTATCACAATCTGTGTAGTGAGCCAAATTAAATATTATCTTGATTCTCAAGTACAAAACTAGACTTCTCTCTGTAGAACCTCTGTTGTGAGTGAATCTTTAAAGATAAGATACCTCATATGTATTTGTGAATTTCAGCTTGTTCTACTTTTAGTATTAGAAGCACTTATAGTTTGAGGTGTTTTCTACTGTTACATTATGCCTCAATCATGAGAATGTGTTTATGAATGTTTAATCTTATTCTATGAGAATAAATCAAGTACAAGTGTTGCATAAAATATTGAATAATTTTAATGATATTGCTAAGATTTTTTCTCAACTCTTCTGATATCAGACTTACTCATTTGTGTTGAGGAATTTCTGTCTCTGCAGATAGACTAATAATCTATTCCAAAGCTAAAATAAAGTTGTTCGTATTTTCATAAAAAAATATAGTGCACACGCAACATTGATTGGAACAAGTGTCAAGTCAAATATTTATAACACTAAGAACGTAATTGATTAGAAAAATTCTGCTGATATCAATATAAAAGATGCATAGCGGCATTCATTTCTAAACATCCTTCTAGCAATACTTTTGCATTTATATTCACACAAAGTGATTTAGAATCACTTTTCTCTTGCCTTAAGTCTTTCCATCACAAAGTAAAGACAGGCTTTAATGACAAAACAGCAGTTAGTTTTGTCAACGGATGTAAAACCTGCTGTTAATAAAGGACACCATGATAAAAATGTCATAAGCCCACCAGGCCACAAGAACATCACTTTAGTGTCAAAACACTCCATGTTGGTGCTACAGGCCCATGGTAAAGTAGGTCAGTCAATGAGAATGCATGTTCTTATTTCCACTGGAAGTAAGGCCATGTCCCATGATCCATCCATCAACCATCTCCACCTCGCAGAAGTAACTGTGTCATGACACAGTGCAGATCATTGATATTTCATGTTTCCCAAATGTAATGTGTTTATAGGGACAGGCTTTACAGGAGATTGTCCTCAAATCTTCTCCCTCAACAGGAATTGGTCTGCAACCTGTTAACGTGTGCAATATGCTTAAGTGTGAGAAAACATCCTTTTACACTTTGGTATGAATCACATGAGCATTTGTCCTCATAGGACACTAGAACTACTGCCACATGCTGGAAAATATAGGTCATTAACAGTATATCACTGTTCTTTAATATATTTAACTCCTGTCTCATCACCACCACTGGTTTTATGCCCATTAGACCATATCATATCCCCACGTCACAAGAAACCAACTGTCTTGAATTCACAATAGCTTTACAATTCTCTCTCAGACACACACATCATGGCATTTATCCCAGTTAACTCAACCTAGACAATCAACCATCTGATATGTCTTGTGAATATGTTAACTGGACAGCCATGGTTAATATACTCCAAATAACACACAAAAATATATACAGTACCAGTCAAAAGTTGACACACCTACTCATTCAAGGGTTTTTATTATTTACTATTTTCTACATTGTAGAATAATAGTGAAAACTGAATTTTTTTTGTAGTAACCAAAAAAACAAATACAAATATATTTTGTTTTAGATTCTTCAAAGTAGTCACCCTTTGTCTTGACAGCTTTGCACACTCTTGGCATTCTCTCAACTAGCTTAATGAGGTAGTCACCTGGAATGCATTTCAATTAAACAGGCGTGTTTTGTTAAAAGTTAAATTGTGGAATTTTGTGACAAGGTATACAGAAGATAGCCATATTTGGTAGAAGACCAAGTCAAATAAGCAAATAGAAACAACAGTCAATCATAACTTTTAAGAAATGAAGGTCAGTCAATCCGGAAAAATTCAAGAACTTTGAAAGTTTCTTCAAGTGCAGTCGCAAAAACCGCCAAGCGCTATGAGTTACCTCCAGAGTTACATCCGCTGCAGAGGATAAGTTTATTAGAGTTAACTGCATCTCAGATTGCATTCCAAATAAATGCTTCAGAGTTCAAGTAACGGACACATCTCAACATCAACTGTTCAGAAGAGACTGTCAATCAGGCCTTCATGGTCAAATTGCTGCAAAGAAATAACTACTAAAAAGGACACCAATAAGAAGAAGAGACTTGCTTGGGACAAGAAACACGAGCAATGACCATTAGACTGTTGGAAATCTGTCCTTTGGTCTGATGAGTCCAAATTTGAGAGTTTTGGTTCCAACCACCGTGTCTTTGTGAGACGCAGAGTAGGTGAACGGATGATCTCCGCATGTGTAGTTCCCACTGTGAAGCATGGAGGAGGAGTTGTGACGGTGTGGGGGTGCGGTGTGGGGGAGACACGGATTAATTTAGAATTCAAGGCACACTTAACCAAGATGGCTACCATAGCATTCTGCAGCAATATGCCATCCCATCTGATTTGCACTTAGTGGGAGTATCATTTGTTTTTTAACAGGACAATGACCCAAAACACTGTGTAAGGGCTATTTGCCCAAGAAGGAGAGTGATGGAGTGCTGCATCATATGACCTGGATTCCACAATCCCCCGACCTCAATCAATTTGAGATAGTTTGGGATGAGTCGGACCGCAGAGTGAAGGAAAAGCTGCCAACAAGTGCTAAGCATATGTGGGAACTCCTTTTTTACATTTTTTATTTTACCTTTATTTAACTAGGCAAGTCAGTTAAGAACAAAGTCTTATTTTCAATGACGGCCTAGGAACAGTGGGTTAACTGCTTGTTCAGGGACAGAACGACAGATTTTTACCTTGTCAGCTTGGGGATTTGAACTTGCAATCTTTCAGTTACTAGTCCAACGCTCTAACCACTAGGCTACCCTGCCACCCCAATGCTTCAAGACTGTTGGAAAACAATTCCAGGTGAAGCTGGTTGAGAGAATGCCAAGAGTGTGCAAAGCTGGCATCAAGGCAAAGGGTGGCTACTTTGAAGAATCTAAAACATAAACATATATTTAGATTTGTTTAACACTTTCTTGGTTCCTACATGATTCCATATGTATTATTTCCTAGTTTTGAAGTCTTCACTATTTTTCTACAATGTAGAAAATAGTAAAAATAAAGATAAACCCTTGAATGAGTAGGTGTCCTAAAACTTTGGACCGGTAATGAATATACACACATATTCTGGTTCGGGGGAGAGACGGGCAAAAAAGTGCCATTCATATACATTAAATTAACAGCAGAGAATGTCTGGCTAGGGTCAACATCCCTCCCCTTATAGTCCACACCCTCTGTAACCCTGATGCTGTAGCCCTGCTATTGGCCCTCTGCGGTGTCCGTCACTGGCTTGGTCGGTTGGGACGGCCCCTCCAGTAGTTGTTATAGGCCTCCTGGAACATGTTCTTGCAGCCGAGCTTGGCGTCGAGGCGGGAGCAGATGAGGAAGGAGCCACCCATCTTGCGGTGGAGAGAGTAGGTCTCCTCGGGAGGCGGGGTGAGGCGCTGCTTCAGCATCACGGGGATCAGGTTGTGGATGCGCTCCGTGGTGCTCTGGGCTCCGAAGTTAAAAGGCTCCATAGAGGCAAAGGCCTCGCCCAGAATCATCACCGCGTCCACATGGGCGTTCACCATGGACTGAGGGAGGGGACGGACAGAACATACTCAGAGAGAGTAATAACCTGTATGTGTTTGTGTGTTTTTTAGTGGGTTCAGGGGGAGCCATTGTAATTAAGTTATGGGTATTCACTACTCAGTTTATGCCTTGGAGTAATGAAGAGCCTTCTCAATTCATTGTCTACGACAAAATAAACTAGTAAGTGGCATTGTTGATTCATGTGTTGAGAACGAATGAATTGACTCACCTTTGACTCATAACCTGTGAGGAACTTGAGATCTACTGATCTCCTCCGAACCCCCTCTCTGTCTCCCTCTGCTGCTGACTTGATGAGCTGATTAAAACAATGAATGTCACACACACGTCAAATAAATCATTTTGATCGGCTATGTTTTGTTGTGGGATAAAGCCTAATAGCTTACCTCGATGTAGATGTCAGTGAAGTCCTCACTAAATCCTCTTGTGGCTCCGAAATCCAACAATGCAACCTATGGATGGAACAGAAGTAATGTTTAGTCATTCTAAGCATTCAACAACATCGTGCTACTGGAGGTGGCTACTGTATAGGCTTGGCAGGCTCTACAGAAGACACCAAGAAGACCCATTTAAACAGAGACAACCTTTAGGAGGGTCATCAACATTAGTTACAGGACTCTAATGATGAAATTGATAACAAGAGTTAAAACTCACCCTGTGTGTCTGTGGGTCGTAGAAGAAGTTGGACCAGTTGGGGTCAGTCTGCATGTATCTGAACTCAAACAGCTCCCTTAAACAAAGTTTCAGGATATTCTCACAGATCTGACACACACACACACACACACACACACACACACACACACACACACACACACACACACACACACACACACACACACACACACACACACACACACACACACACACACACACACACACACACACAGAAAGAGGCAGAGAGAAAGAAAGATACTTTGAGAACACACATTTTTCAGTCTGCAATTTCACCACCAAGGGGCAGTAATACACTGTAGCAGGTGCTTTGGCGGGTGAGGTGACAGAAATGAGTTTGCTGTAGTGGCGTTTGTCTTACACATCAAAACAAGCTTGGGCAAGCAGAAAGCACACATCAAAATCCACAAGTACACAACGTACAATAAGTAAATACCAAAATACATAAGGGTGGCCTTTGTTAATGAACACAGGTGCAGCATACAGTGACCTCGTTCTTGAGTTCCTGGGAGAGTTGTTCAGCCTGGTCCAGAGGGAAGCCTGGGACCAGCTCTGTGGTGAGGACGGCGTTGCTGCTCAGCTCGTCTATTACATCTGGCACGTAGAAGAACGGGTGGTCTTTCAGCAGCTCCCTGTACCAATCACATAACCATCGTCAGACGCAGGAACAACAACACACAGCTTTGAAAACTCAAGCTCTTATGACTAAATGGAAGTATATGTGCAGTATTTATGTCACAATTCACAGGATATTTCCAGTTACTGTATGAATTTATAATAACACGGTATGATCTTCTGTTCAAACTCCACAGATATGTCAGTGAGTGACCTCTGCAACAACTCATCTCCACAATCCCTCAAATAATCCTCCCGTGTCTACACTCTAGCTGTACAAATCACTGTATGAACATGTATAGAAGGGAGAGTCCACCGGTCATGGTCAAGGTGAAAAAGCATGTCATCCACAGCTGGTGCGTACTGTATGTAACAGGAGCCTCCTCTCTGGACACAAATCTTATCTCTCACCCTCACCCTGCCTGCCAACAAACCTGGGGATCATGGAGCGGGGACAGGGGGCATGAGGACAGGGTATGTAGAGGGGGTGCTTGTTGTCTCCTTGTATTATGTCCAGATCGGCTATATTTAAATGCTGGTTGTAGACAAATGATGCACTTTTATATCAAAGTCATCCAACCAACACTCCCCAAAGGGCTGGAGTGGCTATTTGTAGACCCTACAGGCTACAGTACATTTCCTGATCTGGAGTCATACAATGATATGCTGTGTTGTCGTCCCACCACGATCTGGAAAAGTCACTGTGTTTAAGAGATTCATTTACCTTGGCCCCCTTGGGATTTATGGATTTACTAAGTACTCACTAAAAAGCCACTGCTTGAGTCATCACAAATTCCTATTGCTTGGCTACATCCAAAAGATAAAGCCACATTTCCCCCCTAAATTTCTGGAGCTTGCTGTGACGATTAGGTGATGAAAATAGTTACGGGGGAGGTGGTCTTTAAGAGAAAGCTCATCTGGTTGTTTTGATCACTCACTGGAATTTCTTGGCACATTTGGCCTCTCTTATGTAATCACATTCCAGTGCCAGCTCTCTGCTCATCACCTCAATCAGATGCTCAGGGAAGAGACCTGCACAAGATGTTAACAGAGGGAGAAAGAGAGATATAGAGAAACAGATTATGGTTGACTGAGGCCTAGAGGGATGTGTGCTCGGATCATTCCCAGAGTACAGTGGAGGCCCAGAATGATGGGTATTGGACACCATCATCGATCATCTGCTGGGTGACTCTCTGCTGTCGATGACTGCGTGGGCTTTATTTTTGGCAGGCGGTAACTGTCAAACGCACATTAGTTAGAAATTGTCATGTAAAAACTGGTGCACTGGCATTTTCCACCCCTTAAGCCAGGTTCGAAAATTTACCTGTCTAACATCAGCTTGTTTGTGCTGAGGTGGAGGTGTGGAAATAAAATGTGCGCCAAAATGCCAATTTCAGTCAGCGCAACTAGAAATATTGAAGAAGGACCGAAAGCTGGTCTTAGCGGAAATACAATTGGTTATGGCATTGATTTTGCCAACAAATGTGCACACAGTAGTTGTATGTACATCACCAATGTTTAAAACAGACTGCATAAAGTTTTCCCTAATCTTTAAAAAAATATCATGCATCTTGGACCAAACAGTCAAATCGCGAGAATTCCGATCGCTGCCTGTGGTTACTACATGATTCCATATGGGTTATTTAATAGTTTTGATGTCTTCACTATTCATCAACAATGTAGAAAATAATACAAATAAAGAAAAACCCTGGAATGAGTAGGTTTGTCCACATTTTTGACTGGTACTGCATATCCATATTTAAGCCATGCATATTTAGCAAATATGGGATAGGCCTAGAGTTTGTTTCTGTAGGCTATTTAACAAACTAGGCTATAACGGACTAACATTCAAATTGTAGCAGATGACGACATAATACACAAAAGACCGTAAATACACAACTTGAACCAACCACATATTTATCAATGGAGCACGTTCTGATTGCCCAGTGAAGAGGGTCAAGCCTCAAAATCCCTTCAACTTGTCTATTCATCAAACCCCAGCAATTTCGCACCACCGCCAGCTACTGCACCCATTATTCTGGTTGCAAAAATAGCAAAAATATTTCTTACACACTCCAAACCTATAGCGCTACCGCCTGCTCTTATATTTACCATTGCGTTAGGGTTGTTAAAATAGAGCCCCGTATGTGTGTGAACAGGATCAAAGCAGGATCAGAGTGTGTGCTTACAGGGAGGGGGGCAGTATATTCCCCACGTTATGTTGTGCTGCATGTGTGATTTACGCTAAGTCATAAATGCGATTACTACATCATGCTACAAATAAAAAACATAAAATAAAAATCTAATTCTACAAAACAAATCTGAAATCTGTTCAGGGATCATCACCTTCAGGCAGTGCGTTGCTCATGGTGAGGAGAGTCATCAGGTTGTTGATGTCACTGTCGATGCTTTTAGCCACTCCGGGGTACTGCATGGGACAAACAGAGCAGGAGAAACAGCATGACAAAACAACCATGTTTACAGGTTTGACTCCCTGACACCAAAAACTGTGAAAACACTGCCATGATAAGGGACACCATAGTGCCCTCAAAGCTCATATCTAAGCTAAGGACCCTGGGACTAAATACCTCCTTCTGCAACTGGATCCTGGACTTCCTGACGGGCCCCCCCCAGGTGGTAAGGGTAGGGAATAACATATCTGCCACGCTGATCCACAACACGGGGGCCCCTCAGGCGTGCGTGCTCAGTCCCCTCCTGTACTCCCTGTTCACTCATGACTGCAAGGCCAGGCAAACTCCAACACCATCATCAAGTTTGCCGATGACACAACAGCGGTAGGCCTGATCACCGACAATGGTGAGAGAACCTACAGGGAGGTCAGCGACCTGGTCGTGTTGTGCCAGGACAACAACCTCTCAATGTGATCAAGACAAAAGGAAATAATTGTAGACTACAGGAAAAGGAGGACTGAGCAAGTCCCCATTCTCATCGACAGGGCTGTAGTGGAAAAGGTTGAGGGCTTCAAGTTCCTTGGTGTCCACATCACCAACATGGTCCAAGAACACCAAGACATTTGGAATGGTTTCTCAGATCCTCAAAAGGTTCTACAGCTGCACCATCGAGAGCATCCTGCCTGACTGGTTGCATTACTGCCTGGTTTGGCAACTGCTTAGCCTCTGACCGCAACGCACTACAGAGGGTAGTGCGTACGGCCCAGTACATCACTGGGAACAAGTTTCCTGCCATCCAGGACCTCTATATCAGGCGGTGTCAGAGGAAGGTCCTAAAAATTGTCAAAGACTCCAGCCACCCTAGTCATAGACTGTCCTCTCTGCTACAGCACTGAAAGCAGTACTGGAGCGCCAAGTCGAGGTCCAAAAGGCTTCTTAACAGCTTCTACCCCGAAGCCATAAGACTCCTGAAAAGCTAATCAATGGGCTACCCAGACCCCTCTTTTACGCTGCTGCTACTCTCTGTTTATAATCTATGCATAGTCACTAACTTTACCTACATATACATATTACCTCAATTACCCAGTGCCCCCGCACATCGACTCTGTACCGGTACTCCCTGTACATAGCCTCGCTTGTTAATTTACTGCTGCTGTTGAATTATTTGTTAATTTTATATATTTTTTTAAACTTCTTAAAGCATTGCTGGATAAGGGGTTGTAATTAAGCATTTCACTGTAAGGTCTACACCCGTTGTATTCGGGGCATGTGACAAATACAATCTGATTTGAAATGCTAATGAGACAGGAATTTAAACTTCTGAAAAGCACTAAGAGCCACATCTATATACAAGTTTGGAGATGCATCTCTACAGTTTATGACAACAGACAACAGAGCTTACTCTAAAGCATTTTAAGGTAAACAATACAGAGTTGACACACAACACATGTGATTCAAAAGGTCATGTTTTATCTTTTCAAGGAAAGACGAACATGGCCTTAAATGGAGCCACGGGAACAGCAGAAAAACAAAACAGATTGTTCATGCTGCTGGTCACTGCTGATATTTGTTCGCTCATTCAACATCGGTCATTTCTACACTTTGGACTATTACATCAATGCAGCAGACGAGGCCTTTAAAGTAAAAACAGAGGATATGAAATGCCTATACCGTGATGTAAGGTTTGTTCAGGAGGGTGCAACATCACAGAATGTTCAGATATAGAAATATACTGGTGTAAAACACAGCATCCTCCTGAATGACTCCCAGGTCGCCATCTCACCTGGATCTTCATGGCCACCTCCCTGCCGTCCTTCATCTTAGCCAGGTGGACCTGTCCGATGGAGGCCGCAGCAAACGGACGCTCCTCAAACGAATCCAGCTTGTCCCTCCAGTTAGGGCCCAGGTCGTTGTTGATGGACTTCTACCGAGGGAAAGGGACACAGATACCTAATGGCAGCTCCCTCAACAGTGTATCACTGCAATGGGCTATAGCTTTCAATGATGGTACCTTATTAGAAGACTAATAGGTATCTGTTATTCACTTTCATTTTCTTGTCGTGACTGACTGACTAATTCATGACTCAAAGAGCAGCTTGGCACAATTTGTTTTTCTATTATTCCCCTTTATAGCCAGGGGCTACAGGGCTAGTGACGAGGGGATTTAAGAGTAGGTTATTAAAAGGTGAGACATTACCGTCATCTGCTTGATGGGCATGAAGTCTGCACTCTGTCTCACACGCTCAAATATCTTGGCCAGCTGGGGGTTGATGAAGGCATCATCTGAAACACAGAAGACAGGGAGATGGCAGTGAATGGCTGATTGACGTACAACAGCCAGAACAAAACATGAGGAGACAAGCCATCTTGTTGCTGTCTGTCAACCTGTTCATTACACTATGCACCAACACAGGACAGGAAATGACAGGTCTTAAAATCTCAATGCCTTGTTCAGTTAAAAATTACCAACTAATATAAATAACATCTAAGGCCTTGGTACCTCTGGGCACTTAAACTCTGTCTATCACAATTTACAGTTCCTTGCCAGTGTTCACTAAATGTCTCTGGGAGACCAAGATGTTTGGCACAGCAACCACCTTCACATACCTGAAGCTGGCAGTGCCGTAAAAGGGCCCTTGGATTTGTTATAGCAACAGAGGTGTCTGTGCATGTTAAACAAAACAAAGTGGTGTGAGCCGCGCTGCAGGGCATTGTGGGTAAGATCTACAACAGTACAAACATTCCGACAACAAGTGGGGAAAAAGCACTGGAGGAGAACAGCAGCAAAACGCATGACTGAGGTCAGAGGAAGAGATTCCTGCCAGATCCAGCTGATTGTGAGGGTGACTTTACTCGATATTTAGGCTTAGTTTGGCAGAACAAAAATCTATTACCTGAATCACATCTATCGGCCTGTTTTCTGAACTGAGAATTACAGAAGTGGTGATTTTACCAGTCTTACTTTAAAATTACAGTGATTATTATGGATGTTTATCGTGACCTTTATCTGTTTATCATTTATCTGTTATGATCAGACAGCCATTGAGTCAAATCATTTAAGAGATTCTCTGGTGCGCTTGCATACTTTTTAGCCAGTAGTTCTGAAAGTAGGCAAAAGTGGTCCCCTAAAATTGCATACGCGTCACATATGTGCACCAGGTCATTGTGCGGTCTCCCGCTCCGCTGTGTGTGCATCTTACTAGCTGTCATTCAAACGGCGAGGGGCTGAAGCTCATTGGCTAGAACTCAAATTGCTAGGGGGCTGGCCCATGTTGGGGAAAATGGCGCACCACAGCGTACAGAAAAGTCACTTTCAAACTAGGGAATTAGTGGCTAATTAAGTTAAGAAAGTAATTCTGCTCATAGATTTTAAACCTCCAGCCCAAAGCAGGAGGTTTAAGTAAATACTTAGTCGCCGCCAAAGTTCCAGAATATGTCTTTAACCCTTTACACATGGAGAAATGGACTATTATGGACGGGGCCAAAATGATTCTAACAGAAGTATAAAAAGCATATGCATGACCATGGTAGCAAATGAAAGAACACTTTGGAGTTCATGGGGAAATTATCAGGCCGACGGTGAGGACAAAACAGTTCATCTGGCACAAGACTGAATCCAAACACTAAACCGTTGATTTCATGTGCATTTCACATTTACTGTACATTTCCCAGCAATGTATACTCTGGACACATTCAGTAACGCAACAATATTCATGGGAATTTTGGGGTAGGTGCAACAAAAGATTACAATGGTTTGAGTGAGAGGTCTAACTGGTGTCTCCAAGTGGCCACAAACCCACACCTCTCCAAACTGTGCACAGTTCCTAAGTAATTTCAATGCACATTTATGACTCAAAGAGTCTTCAAATATACGGTGCTTTGTTGAGCTCTCCTAGCTTTGTCGTTGGAACACAGCCCTGTGTCCCCACCATCACACAATTACTGTTATTTACACAATGCAAAAATGTACTATTATAAATCTCAATCTGGGTCAGGTAGGCATCATTTGAAAGTGTGTCCTATTGCCAACGTGACTAACTAAGTTATAAAATACGAACTTAGTGTTAGGCTTTCACAAGGCACTTCAGACAGATTGTAATTTTGGTGCACATAGAATGGAGTCAAACGCACTGTAAATGATGTGTTTTCAATTATGGAAATGTGAAAATGCACATTTGTACTCATGGGTGTGTGGTTTCCTTGTAGGGCATCAAATCAGTATTTATTATAATCCTCAACGTCTCATCTTTCAGAACACATGGACTCCTCTCGAATTACAGCATTTCCTACACTCTGACAACAAAAAGTGCAAAAGTAACCCAATTAGCAGGAGGGATGGGGCATCTTTTTGTTGCGCTTGGTACACACATTTAGAAGGGCTGTCAGTTGAACCCCATACAGCGCTGTAAAGCGAATAGCCTGAGTTCTGATGTCATATATAGTACGTTACTGTACAGCCACTGCGTTCCAATTGAGGCGCTTATCAGTTACCAAAATCTGCCATTTTCAATCCGTATACGGGATGACAGGGGCTGTGAGTGTAGGGCTACCCCATCAATTCCATGCTGTTTTACCCTGTCTTACTTGACCTAAATAATAGAAGTAGCAGCCGCATTTCTAGTCAATGTGCTGAAAAGAAAAGGCTAGGACCAATCCAAGAGAACCACCAACTTCTAGATAGGACACTGTATACCCAGGTGAACATTACAGTACAACTAGGTGGCCACATATTTGAAACTGGAATAGTTAATGGTGAAACTGCCACGTCCGTTTGCAATATTACAACAACAAACACTTTTTCCTGTTCGGACTTCAATGCACAAGCGATAGAAGAGCAGAAAAAAAGCTGTGAAACGCATGGGAAACTGTTGAGCGTGAAAAACCCAGCAGCGTTGCAGTTCTTGACAGAAACCGGTGCGCCTGGCACCTACTACCGTACACCTTTCAAAGGCACTTAAATCTTGTCTTGCCGATACACCCTCTGAATGGCACACACACACAATCCATGTCTCAGGGCTTAAAAATCCTTCTTCAACCTGCATCCTCTCCTTCGTCTACACTGATTGAAGTGGGATTCAACAAAAGCTATCAATAAGGGATCATCGCTTTCACTTGGTCAGTCCATGTCATGTAAAGCACAGGTGTTCATAATGGTTTTGTACAGTCCGTGTAAGCCACAGGTTGATAAGAACTGAAATTCTACGACTAAATCTATTACTAAGATTCTGCATACAGTTAAGAGCTACCCGTATGCAACACCTTCCTAGAATACCAAGCCAGTTTGAAAACAAGTTGTGTCTAAAAACAGCAGAGGACACTTGCTTAGTCACCTCTGTTTACATAGGGAAATATCAGCGGTTTTCTAACAAGCAGCGATTCTGGAGCTTTGGTAGACCGGCCACTTCAAAACACAAAAGGGTGCAGTTCTAACATGGCTGGTGGCTTATTGTGAGCCCTGGCTATGCCTTGGCTGTTGCTGTCCCACAATGGTACATTTGGTATGTGTCACACAATTGACATGACAACGGCAGGAGAATGCCTGTGCATCGAGTTGCATTAATCCTATGAGGTGCCCTGTTTACTAGCTGGAGCAGTTGGGAATTAAGGATGGGCATGTGTTGTTGTGAACCGACCTGAGGTGAACTAGGCGATGCAGGAAGAGATGCCAGAGGGCCAGAAATAACTCCAGTCTCCGTCACATACTAATCTACAGAGGCTGGATTAAGGCCTCACGGTATCAACCCAGTGGAGGTTATGAAGATGACTCAAGACTGCCCTGACACTAGGGGAAAGGGTCATGAAGCCTGCCATGCTGCAGCACAGTAGACGTCGCTGGCGTGGGCAGTAAAAAGATGGAATGGCAAAGCCACAAACAACTAACCATAGGTCAACAGAGCAGCATAGAGGGGTGATTGGGGTCGAAGGGAGAGAATGTTTGGAGAACAGAGAAGGTGCTACTGGAGGTGTGTATTACAATGTAAGCCAGTTGTCACCTTGAATGCTGAGCATCTGGCCCAGTTTCAGTGCGGCTCCGCGGACCTTACACAGCGTCCTGACGATCCGCTCTGCGTTAGCCTCTGACAGGAATGGACTGGAGTCCAGAACGGCCTTCTTGTCAGCTGAGTGGAGAAACAAAAGTCAGCTCTATGCTAAACTCTGAGGTTGGCATGGAAAATGTGATTTTCCTGGCGAGAGGTAAACTAAATGTTGAATCTCATGGGTTTAGTGGATAGGTAGTACAGGTATGGCTTAAGGGAGATAACTCTTTAATAAATGATATAACTACAACTCGAGTTGGGATAATTTGAGGTAAAGGTGGCCAGCTGTTAATAACCTCTTAGAGCTACCCCCTAATTTTTTAAATTTCCACCTGAAGACATACCCAAATCTAACTGCCTATAGCCCAGGCATAGAACCAAGGATATGCATATTCTTGGTACCATTTGAAAGAAAACTCTGAAGTTTGTGTAAATGTGAATTGAATGTAGGAGAATATAACACAATAGATCTGGTTTAGATAATACAATGAAAAAAATAAAAAATATATTTTTTTATTGTTGTGTCATCTTTAAAATGAACAAGATAAAACAAACATTCAGATAGGATGGGACAATTTCAGTGAAAAACAAGAGGGCAACAGTACTTGTGCAACATTTCAGAATGATAACTTCCAAAATGAGTGTGCTACATGACATTTATCATGAAGTCACCCAGGTGTCCCACACAAGTAGCCCAAATGTACCCAAGTGGCCAGATTGGTGAAGTTATACATTTTGAATGTAATAACTATATACAAAATACCAAAATGGTATTAACACACACACACACACACACCCCCACCCACCCCCCTCCCCACAAAAAATGGAGAAAAAACATGAAAAAATATATTTACAAAATAACACTTTCAATATTTGGAAGACAGTCAGTCCTCTACACAATATTATGCTGCTGATGCCAGGTGCCATAGCACATCCATGCCAGCAGAAATACATTTGGGCAGATGAACACCACTTGTGGCAGGAGCTGGATGAATCAGCTTCAGTGGGGGATGGACACCGTGGCACTGGGGGCTCCCATCCGGAGTCCGTGTCACTGTGAAAGAAAATGTTCAGTTAGAATAGTTTCACATATGAGCCCTGTATCAACAGGTATAATAAACAGATACGTAACCTGTACACTCTCTCATATATATATATATATATATATATATATATATAAGGTTTAATATATTATAGACCTGTTAGATCTACTGTCTCATTTATGACATTTCAGCTAGATTTACTGTCTCTATTATATTATGACAGACCAGCTAGATCTACTGTCTCCATTTCACTTTGGACATTGTTGTGGGCCTGCCCTCCCCCCAACAGCCTCAAATAGGCCATTTCATTTCACAAAATAACATTTTATATTATTAATTTCAAAACGGCATTAGCATGAGAAGAACTTACCAGTCCAAAACGATGTCCTCTCCGTTCAAAAAATATTCCTCCATTTGGGAATCGCTAAATGAATAGTCCTCAATCAATTTCTTCTAAAATTGTGTGCACATCTGTTTATCTAGACTTAGATTTAGCTTTTCCTGACTTAGTCACCATACTAATTGAGATGAACAGCTGAATATGCGCTTTACCAAAACAATGCTGTGCGCAACATGCGTTGCTCCTTCTGGTATGAATCGTCAATGGCGAATGAACCTCTTTACGCCAGAGTTTACTACATGGGTTGGTCTTCCAACACAAACATTACATATTGCCGTTTACCTCAGCTCATTGGCTATCTACCCAGCTAGATTTCAAGACGATCAGTGGTCATTGGGTTAAAATACAGTCAATCAACAAAACAGCGGGCAAATCATTGGTGCACAATGTCATTACTTGTCTTCAAATCGGTTTCTTTGTCAATACGTCCCGCGAAATGACCCATCAGGCTTGGTTGTGTTACAAACAAACCAGTTGATTGCAATGAAACCAAACATGACTGGAAAAGTCACGTGTGTGTGTGTGTGTGTATTTACCTCGAATGTGTAGTCGAAAATGGAATGAGACGGAATTCACGACAAGGTTCACAAAATGTATTGTGTTGGATTTTATCAAACAAAAGATCATTCATTGTGGAACAATGAGCATTGGGATTGCAAACAGAGGAAGATCGTCAAAGGTAAACAATTTATTTTATTGCAGTTTGTGATTTTATTACACCTGTGCTGGTTGAAATAGTTTTTCTATGGAGCTCTATCCTCAGATGATCGATTCGTATTATTTTGCAGTAAATCCTTTTAAAAATCTGACAACACAGTTGGATTAACAAGATTCTAGGCTTTCGAAACATGTGAGACACTTGTATTTTCATGAATGTTTAATATGACTATTTATGTAGCGATCACCGTATGTTGTCGAATTTCATCCCGCCACCGGGTTCAGTGCACTGTTAAGTCAAAACAGTGATATGATAACTCCTGACTGAGAAGGCCTAACGCAGTGAGAGAACAGTGAGAAGGGTCACTTCCACACTACTGACACTCAACACATGGTGTAGAACACCAGCGCTCTTCCTCACACCCTGTCTAGAGCACCCCATTCCCATAGTAAAAACGTGTTTACTAGAAGACTGCAGAGGCCTGACATGTGAATGTCTTCCCTGGCTATACAGTAGTGTGTACGTCAATGTGTATGTGTTCTATATTCCTGGGTTTGTTGGTGTAGTGTAGTCTCTGATGAACTCATTAGGCTCCATGTGTGGCGTCTACACTTGGGATCACCGTACTCCTCCCTCCCCCTGGACGAAGATACACCAGGGCACAGCCTGGAAACAAACCAGCTTAGAGCCTACCCACATTCCAGACATTTAACCAAAAAAAACAATTTTCATAAATGAGGCATTTTCATAAACCAGTGAGCTAAACAATCAGACAAGGAATCTGGTCTCTCTAGGTCAGGGCAGCCCAATTCCGGTCCTCGAGGGCCGAAACGTCGTTTTTTTGTTTCTACCTAGTAGTTACAGTAACTGCACACACCTGGTGTCCCAGGTCTGCATTAGTCTCTGATTTGGAGGGTGACAACCAGAAGTGTTTCGGCCCTCCAGGACCTGAATTGGGCAGCCCTGTTCTAGGTAGTGCTTTGGTAGCAGCACCAGTCGGTCTGGTTTGAAGCCCCCAGACACCCTCCAGCAGAGAAAGAGGACCGCCTGCCAGGCAGCCCAGGTGGAGTGGGGTCAGTGGGCCACACTGATGTCAGCAGTCAGACTAAGGCGTTAGGAGCAGAAGGAGATTTAAAAAGGACTGTTAATGTATCTTGAACCAAGATTACCTCAGTCACAGTACTGCTGCTATGTCATATCCCCCAGGACAGTCTTGATTAGCATAACGTCAGACCCCCAGTAGATCTGCTCTGATGACCAACTATACTCTACCACTACATACTCACTTTGTATTGTTCAGCAATTATGCTCATTTGAGAATGATGTGTACTTGTATACCATCTATGACTTCATTTGTACTTGACCCTGGTTCTCTCCCTAATTTCGATCTGGTCTCATCGCTCAACTCCCCAACGGGCTCGGGAGGCGAAGGTCGAGTCATGTGTCCTCCGAAACATACCCTCCAAACCCGCTGGTTTAACCCAGAAGCACCAAGGTGTCAGAGAACACACCGGAATCGCTAGAGTGCAATGAGCCAAGTAAAGCCCCCCTGGCCAAATCTTCCCCTAACCCGGACGATGCTGGGCCAAAAGTTCACTGCCCGGTTGTAATACTTCCAGGGATCGAACCTGGGTCTGTAGTGATGCCTCTAGCACTGTGATGAAGTAGCTTAGATCGCTGCGCCACTCGGGAGGCCCTTATCATTTCTGATCCATGGATTAAAGTTGGAGCTTCATTCACAGCCCTAGATTCAATGTACTTGTCTTTCTCCCAGGGTATTAAAGAGACAATGGCCATGTGAATGGCTGTATAGTCACCCCTGCTCTAGATTGGACTGCCACACCACCTCCAGCGGTCCAGCCGTGGCATGGCGGAAAACTAATTGAAGAGTGCGCTGGAAAGGTCAGCTCAATAAACGGCCCTCTCCAATTCTTCCCCCGACAGCTGCAGAGGGTAATATCACAGAGGGCAGTTTAATTAAGGGCCCTTTGTAAGAGCTAAGACCACCCACACCTCAACTGAACCTAACTATAGCAGAGTCAAAGAACTCTAGCCTAGTGTTTTCAGCTACGCTGAATGACGAATGATTGATTTTGATATGAATTATTATGCCTCTCTGCATGTCTGTATAGGTTCATCATCATATCATGCACTTGTCCATTGCATGCTAATTGAAAAGGTTGTCATTCCTAGACAGGTTACATCCTGCAGGGGCATTGTGTGCAGGTTACCGCTGGGTTAAGTGTCTAGTATGCGAGTGTGCATGCATGTACACGTAATGTCAAACATAAGCCCGCTTCCAGTTACCGTAGGAAACCACTTATGTTAAACAGTTACCGTTATCCTCACTTGGCCTCATACTCTTCTTGGCTACCTCAGCCAGCGCTCCGAAGCCCAGTCCTACAGCCAGACCTGTGAGGACACAACACACCAGCGTTATGACATCCTGTCATAACATGCTGTTAAGCTCTGGGTCCTTCAGTAGGGTACAAGGTTATGGAACGTTCAGATAGAAATACATTGTGTAGAACAGACATGGTTCTCTGTCATGAAGCGCAAGGAATTGTTCTAGCTCTATTCATGGCCTTTATATCGACAACGTTCAGATTATTGTGCCCTCCAAAAAAAAAAAAAAAGTTAATAAAACCAATTTTTACATTCTTAAAATATTGCGCAGTATAGCACATTGGGTAAATTGCGTCACCTAGCCTTTAGCTTTCCCCATGACACATCAGTCAGGTCAGATCAGTTCCTGATAGCTCTAGGAACTGGCATAAATGACTGTCTAGTTTATTTAAGACAGACGCAGTTCAGTCTTATTTACAGACAGATGTTAATAACAGAACCGACGAGACGGTCTCTGACCGTTTTCTATTTTGTCATTTCAATAACTTAATTTCAATAAAAACCTTGAACCCACCTGTCCCTGACGAAAAAAATAGCGGGGCCTCGAGGAGTACCAATAGCCACCAGTCTAATAACAAGAAAAGCCTGGCCTCATTGGACCCCCATCGTACAAATGTAACTTGGTTGCGTTTATAAAAAGGTGTTAGTTAGGTAACATTAGAATATGAAATGTAAATATCTGAAAAAACATAACCCTTTCAATAGTTTGTTACTGTGGGCTATACGCAAAAATTATTGGATATATATTTAAAGGAATTTCAAGTATAAAAGCCATTATATTCGTGGAGTGCCTTTATTACAACTATGAAACAAAAAACATGTGCATTGAAACACAGTAACGGGATTTTTTATAATGACTAAACAAATAAAAATACCCACGCAACAGTCAAAGAAAATATCAGCATAGGCTCCAAGCGTGCTTGTGAATAGTGAAATCTGCACAAAAGCAAAAATGGCAGTGAAAAAAGCCTATTGTCAGTTATTGGTCACATTATTTGTGGCCTCACTCGTGCTGACACTATGGTGTGCGTCTTCACGCAACAGTTAGGACAAGGGATAACGGCTAAATGAGATCTAACAGTCACCCCAAATCACTTCCCACAAAACAACTCGCTTGCAGCCGAAACAGGTGTCGTAGGTTTTGTTCCGAGTTCATCTGCCCAGCTTGCAGTTTCTCCTCCCCAGGAGCTTTGCGCAAATGTCTCACGTAGCCCATGTGCCAGACTCATGATGAAGTCTCTCCTGCTCATGGTGTTGTTCATGCACTGCCTGAACAACACTTGTGCGTTGATAGCAGCCAAGTCAAGCATGTTGTAGAACACAGCAACAGGCCAGCGTGTTGGATCGATAGCAGAGAATCACAACACTGACTGGATCAACCCTTTGGGTGTTACTTCTGGCATAGTTCTCTACTTGTGACGATGCACTAATCTGGGCACAGAAGAGCAATGTGTCACCGTACTGAGAATACGAGGGGCATCCAGATCTGCAGCACAGAATTAAGATCACACCTAAATGGCACATTCCATGGAATGTACGGGAAATGTTATTCAAGCAATGCACCAAAAACAACATTCAATAGTGCCGAGCTCGGCACATTTTGGGCCACAAACCGCATGGCACAGAAACAAAAAAACAAGCTTGATCAGAGAGTACAGCCGTACAGTAGCGTGTTACATAACTCTACATGGAGGAAAAAGTGGGGAAATACTGTTAACTTAATGTGGCCGACGAGCTGTTTGCTCCCTTTGAACCAGTGACCTTAGAAATCCAAAACAAGCCCCGTCTTTTCCCCTCTGTTAGGGACAATTCTAGGTCATATCCTGCCAATGATTAAACTACCAGGCTGTTTTCCACAACACCAGGAGAAAGCCTTATCAGTTAGTCAGCCAACCATGCAGCCACACCTGTGGTCCAAAACGCCATGTGTATTGTATTACTCGTCAATGATTAAGAGGCACTTCCTACACTGGTTAGATCTAGGGCTGGGAAATGTGAGGGACCTCACGATACGACACTTAGGTGCCAATGCGATATGCATTGTGATTCTCAAGATTCTATATGTATTGCGATTCAATTCTGCGATTTTATGTTCCAAACATATTACTCACTATATGTCTGCTTCAGAGAGACGAGACAGTACGAGAAACATTTTGCTCAGTCAGGGAAATAAAATAAAGTGCTGAAAACATGTTGGCTCACTACTTTAAAAAATGAAGAACAAGCTACAGGATGAAACAATTTTATGTAGGACCGCCCTGTAGCACTCAGTTCTGTAATCATGAAGTGCTTTGAGAGGTTGGTTGTGGCACACATTAACTCCATCTCAGCCACCCTAGAATCACTTCAATTTGCATACCGCCCCAACAGATCCATAGATAGAGATTGCGTTCTCTCCACCTACATAAGAGGAATACCTATGTGAGAATGCTGCTCATTGATTACAGCTCAGGGTTCAATACTATTGTACCTTCCAAGTTCATCACCAAGCTTATGACTCTGAACACCTCCCTCAGCAACTGGATCCTGGACTTCCTGACGGGCCGACCCCAGGTGGTGAGGGTAGGCAACATCACCTCCACCACGCTGACCCTTAAACACAGGGGTGTGTGCCTAGTCCCCTCCTGTATGTCCTGTTCACCCAGGACTGTGTGGCCACGCACGACTCCAAAAACATTATCAAGTTTGCTGACGATATGACGGCGGTAGACCTGATCACATTAAGTCAGCCTACAGGGAGGAGGTCAGTGACCTGGCAGTGTGGTGCCGGAGCAACAACCTCTCCCTCAATGTCAGTAAGACCAAGGAGCTGATCGTTAACTACAGGAAACGGGGGGGATACCCCAACCAGATTGACGTGGTGACAGTGGAGCAGGTAGACAGCTTCAAGTTCCTCGGTGTCCAAATCACTAAAGACTTAAAAATGGTACCACACACACACACACGTGAAGGTGCGACAGTGCCTCTTCCCCCTCAGGAGGTCGAAAAAGTTTGGCATGGGCCCTCAAATCCTGAAAAGGTTCTACAGCTGTACCATTGACAGCAATATTGACCGACTGCATCACTGCTTGGTATGGAAATAGCACCACCCTCAATCGCATGGCGCTACATGCGATTGAAGGTTGTGCGGACAGCCCAGTACATCACTGGGGCTGAGCTCCCTGCCAGACCCCAGTCATTTACTATTTTCTCTGCTGCCGCACGGCAAGAAGTACTGATGCATAAAGTCTTGACACCAGACTCTTGCACAGCTTCTATTCCAAAGAAATACAACTGATAAATAGTTACACGGCCTGAGTTCACCTGGCATCTTCATTGAACTTTTATTTCAATATTTGCACTCTATGCACACTCAGAGCCCTACACACACACACACATTTACACTGACTCAACACACTCGCACATGCAAGATGCTGCTACTCGGTTTAACTTATTTCCTGTTGCCTAGTCACCTTACACCTATGCAAATCTGGTATTGGATCAGATTTGGAAAAATATATTTCCTGTATATAGTATGCTTATTTACTTACTTTGTAAATTTCATATTTCTTATTCCTTGTGAGGGGTTTTGTAATACATTGTTATTTATTATTGCATTGTTGGGTTTAGAGTTTGCAAGAAAGACATTTCACTGTACTTGTGCATGTGACATTAAAACTTGAAACTCAATCCAGATTATAGTGTAAAATAGCTGCCTAACTCTTGGCTTTTGGTCATTGTAGCCTTTTTCGCATTTCACTTTTGTCATTTTAATTCAGTCTTCCATTGATTAGATATCCCCTACATTTCTAGTTACACAAGCATGACAAGCATGCCAGGAGCACCGATGTGTGTCAAAAACCGCAACACTGCTTGGTTTTCACGCTCAACAGTTTCCTGTGTGTATCAAGAAAGGTCCACCACCCAAAACATATTCAGCCAACTTGACAACTGTGGGAAGCATTGGGGTCAACATGGGCCAGTATCCCTGTGGAATGCTTTCGACACCTTGTAGAGTCCATGCCCCCCGACGAAATGAGGATGTTCTGAGGACAAATGGGACGGGGTGATGCAACTGAATATTAGGAAGGTGTTCCTAATGTTTGGTACATGAGACACACACATTCAAGGGTTTTTCTTTATTTGTACTATTTTCTACAGTGAAGAAATAGTGAAGACAACACTATGAAATAGATTGCTCAAAGTTGTCACAATTTGCCTTGGTGACAGCTTTGCACCCGTTTGGTATTCTCGCGACCAGCTTAATGAGGAATGCTTTTCCAACAGTATTGAAAGAGTTCCCACATATGCTGAGCACTTGATGGCTGCTTTTCCTTCACTCTGCCGTCCAACTAATCCCAAACCATCTCAATTGGGTTGAGGTCAGGTAATCTGATGTAGCACACCATCACTCTCCTTCTTGGTCAAATAGACCTTACACAGCCTGTTGTGTTTTAGGTCATTACCATGTTGAAAACAAATGATAGTGGGACTAAGCACAAACCAGATAGATACGGCGTATTGCTGCAGAATGCTGTGGTAGCCATGCTGGTTAAGTGTGCCTTGACGGTAGGAATCACGGTAGGAACCACACATGCAGAGATCATCTGTTCACCTACTCTGCGTCACAAAGACACGGCGGTTGGAACCAAAACGCTCAAATTCAGACCAAAGGACAGATTTCCACCAGTCTAATGTCCATTGATCGTGTTTCTTGGCCCAAGCAAGTCTCTTCTTATTGGTGTCCTTTAGTAGTCGTTTCTTTGCAGTAATTCGACCATGAAGGCCTGATTCACGCAGTCTCATCTGAACAGTTGATGTTGAGATGTGTCACTTAAACTCTGAAGCATATATTTCTGAGGCTGGTAACTCAAAATGTATACTCTGCAGCAGAGTTAACTCTGGGTCTTCCTTTCCTGTGGCGGTCCTCATGAGACACAGTTCCATCATAGCGCTTGATGGTTTTTGCAACTGCACTTGAAGAAACGTTCAAAGTTCTTGACATTTTCCGGATTTACTGACCTTATCTTATAGTAATGATGGACTGTCATTTCTCTTTGCTTATTTGAGCTGTTCTTGCCATAATATGGACTTGGTCCATATTTTTCAAATAGGGCTAGCATCTGTATACCACCCCTACCTTGTCACAACACAACTAGTTGGTTCAAACACATTGAGGAAAGAAATTCCACAAATTATTAAGGCACACCTGTTAATTCAAAAGCATTCCAGTTGACTACCTCATGAAGCTGGTTGAGAGAATGCCAGGAGTGTGCAAAGATTATCAAATCAAACTGTCACATGCGCCAAATGCTTACTTACAAGCCCTTAACCAAAAATGCAGTTCAAGAAAGAGTCAAAATTTGACCAAATAAACTAAAGTAAAAAATTATAGACTATATACAGGGGGTACTGAGTCAATGTGCGGGGGTACAGATTAGCCGAGGCAATTTGTACATTTGGGTAGGGGGGGGGGGTAAATGCAAATAGTCCAGGTGGCCAGTTGATTAATTGTTCAGCAGTCTTATGGCTTGGGGGTAGAAGCTGTTGGGGAGCGCTTTGGTCCTAGACTTGGCACTCTGGTATCGCTTGCCATGCGGTAGCAGAGAGAACAGTCTATGACTTGAGTCTGACAATTTTTTGGGCCTTCCTCTGACACCGCCTAGTATAGAAGTCCTGGATGGCAGGAAGCTTGGCCCCAGTGATGTACTGGGCCATACGCACTACCCTCTGTAGCGCCTTACGGTCAAATGGTGAGCAGTTGCCATATCAGGCGGTGATGCAAGCGGTCAGGATGCTCTAGATGGTGCAGCTGTACAACTTTGAGGATCTGGGTACCCATGCAAAATATCTCAACCCGCTCCACTTCAGCCCCATTGATGTTAAATGGGGGCTTGTTCAGCCAGCCTTATCCTGTAGTCTGCAATCAGCTCCTTTGTCTTGCTCACATTGAGGGAGTTGTTGGCCTGGCACAACTTTGCCAGGTCTATGACCTCCTCCCTATACGCTGTCTCAGCGCTGTCGGTAATCAGGCCTACCATTGTGTCAGCAAACTTCATGGTGTCAGTCATGTTTGGCCACACAGTTGTGGGTGAACAGGGAGTACAGGAGGAGGGGACTAAGCATGCACCCCTGAGGGGCCCCAGTGTTGAGGATCAGCGTGGCAGACATGTTGCCTACCCTTACCACCTGGGGGTGGCCCATCAGAAAGTCCAGCATCTAGTTGCTGAGGGAGATGTTTAGTCCCAGGGTCCTTAGCTTAGTGATGAGCTTTGCGGGCACTATGGTGTTGAACACTGAGCTGTAGTCAATGAACAGCATTCTAACATTGGTGTTCCCTTTGTCCAGGTGGGAAAGGGCAGTGTGGAGTGTGACTGTGTCATCTGTGGATCTGTTGGGGCGGTATGTGAATTGGAGTGGGTCTAGGGTATCCGGGATGATGCTGTTGATGTGAGCCACGACCAGCCTTTCAAAGCACTTGACGTGAGTGCTACGGGGCGGTAATCATTTAGGCAGGTTACCTTCACTTCCTTCCACAGGGACTATGGTGATCTGCTTGAAACATGTAGGTATTACAGACTCGGTCAGGGAGAGATTGAAAATGTCAGTGAAGATAATTGCTAGTTGGTCCGCTCATGCTTTTGAGTACATGTCCTGGTAATCCGTCTGGACCTGCAGTTTTGTGAATGTTGACCTGTTTAAAGGTCTTGCTCACATCGGCTACCGAGAGTGTTATCACAGTCTTCCAGAACCTCTGGTGCTCCAATTGCATGCTTCAGTGTTGCTTGCCTCGAAGCGAGCATATTCGGCATTTAGCTCGTCTGGTAGACTCGCGTCACTGTGCAGCTCGCGGCTGAGTATCCTTTTGTAGTCTGTAATAGTTTGTGTAGTAGGATTTAAACTTAATCCTGTATTGATTCTGCCCGTTTGATGGTTCGTCTGATTTCTTATAAGCGTCCGGATTAGTGGCCCACTCCTTGAAAGCGGCAGCTATGGCCTTTAACTCAATGCGGATATTGCCTGTAATCCTTGGCTTCTGGTTGGGATATGTACGTACGGTCACTGTGGGGACGACGTCGTCGATGCACTTATTTTGTAACAGTATTTTTATTGGAATTTCACAATTTTCACCCATATTAAGAGATACAACAGAGACAAAGCACACAGAACAAAAACAAGAAAAACAGCACCCACATCTACACACACACACACACACATGCATATACACACCCATACATACGTACACCATTTTCCTCTTCCCGCTCGGTGCTTCTCTCACCCCATCACCATCATTGCGTCTCTCAATACATACATTTTAAACAAACTTACAAACAGAAATTAAACAAAAAAGCTCCGTTTAAACCAAGAGGTTAGGTTCCACACATGGAACGTACAGTGTAGTTCTGAAATACCTAGATCCCCGCCATTCTAAGAGAATCCTTGCAGCATAATAGCTGATACCTCAGGTTCTAGGTAATTTAGATAAGGTTTCCATACTTTGTAGAACTGGTCTGTTTTAGTCGATGCACTTATTGATGAAGCCGATGACTGAGGTGGTATACTCAATGCCACACACACACAGTTTGGGGTCACTTAGAAATGTCCTTGGTTCCCATGAAAACATACATGAAATTAGTTGCAAAATTAATAGGAAATGTAGTCAAGACGTTGACATGGTTAAAAAAATAATGATTTTTAATTGAAATAATTGTGTCCAAACTTTGCTTTCGTCAAAGAATCCTCCATTTCCAGCAATTACAGCCTTGCAGACCTTTGGCTCTAGATGTCAATTTGTCGAGGTATCTGAAGAGATTTCACCCCATGCTTCCCGAAACACCTCCCACAAGTTGGATTGGCTTGATGGGCACCTCTAAGTACCATACAGTCAAGCTGCTCCAACAACAGCTCAATAGGGTTGCGATCCGGTGACTGCTGGCCACTCCATTAGAGACAGAATACCAGCTGACTGCTTCTTCCCTAAATAGTTATTGAAAAGTTTGGAGCTGTGCTTTGGGTCATTGTCCTGTTGTAGGAGGAAATTGGCTCCAATTAAGTGCCGTCCACAGGGTATGGTGTAGCAAAATGGAGTGATAGCCTTCCTTCTTCAAGATCCCTTTTACCCTGTACAAATCTCCCACTTTACCATCAAAGAACCCCCAGACCATCACATTGCCTCCACCATGCTTGACAGATGGCGTCAAGCACTCTTCCAGCATCTTTTCATTTGTTCTGCATCTCACGAATGTTCTTTGATCTGAACACCTAATTCCGCTGTCCAATGTCTGTGTACTTTTGCCCATCTTTCTTTTTTTAATTGGACAGTATGAGATATGGCTCTCTTTGCACCTCTGAGATAGGGGTTTTGCGGGTACCATTTAGTGAAGCTGCCAATCGAGGACTTGAGGCGTCTGTTTCTCAAACTCGACACTAATGTACTGGTCCTCCTGCTCAGTTGTGCACCGGGGCCTCCCGCTCTTTTGTTCTGGTTAGAGACAGTTTATTCTGTTCTGTGAAGGGAGTAGTACAGAGCATTGTAAGAGATCTTCAGTTTCTTGGCAATTTCTCACATGGAATAACCTTCATTTCTCAGAACAAGAATAGACTGACGAGTTTCAGAAGAAAGTTATTTGTTTCTGGCCATTTAGAGCCTGTAATCGAATGCACAAATGCTGATGCTCCAGATACTCATCTAGTCTGAAGGCCAGTTTTAGTGCTTCTTTAAAATCAGCACAAAAGTTTTCAGCTGTGCTAACATAATTGCCAGAGGGTTTTCTAATGATCAATCAATTAGCCTTTTTAAAATGATAAACTTGGATTAGCTAACACAATGTGCCATTGGAAAACAGGAGTGATGGGTGCTGATTATGGGCCTCCATACGGCTAGATATTCCATTAAAGAACAGCCATTTCCAGCTACAATAGTCATTTAGAACATTAATCTCTGCACCGTATTTCTGATCAATTTGATGTTATTTTAATGGACAAAACATGTGCTTTTCTTTTAAAAAATAAGGACCCCAAACTTTTGAACAGTAGTATATGTGCACACACACACCACTTTTTTTTGTGTTGTTTACAAATAGATAGTCAAATATCAATATTAAAAAAATATATATATATAAAATATTGCAAAATGTAACTATCGATTTCCGCCCCACCATCACTAGTGAGATCCCAAAGGGTTGTTCACAGGACAGTTAACAGGGTGCATATCAATCAAATGTATTTATAAAGAACTTTTTACGTCAGCCGATGTCACACAATGTATAGACACTAAGTACTAAATAAACCAAATCTGGTTTTAGATCATTTTTAACTCTGAAAACGGTTTAGTAATTGATTTCTTCACTAACTTTATGTTGCCCTCTAAATAAATTCAAGCCAAAGCAACACATTCAAAAAGCTTCACCATGATATGTGGATATCGGTTTGTTTTTTTACACCCATTTGAACCCCTCAATATTAAGCCTTCCTGGTTAAACAGCATCCAATCAATGATTTCTACACTTCATGAGCAGTAGCTGACTAAGTACTTCTGCCAGCCAAGTCTCAGTGAAGGCACAGAGGTTACACCTCTGCCATCTCCAGACACTGTCACACACAGCACTCACTGCTTCACACCCCCAAGTTAGGTTAGGACAAAGCAGTGGGACACACCATACCAGGAAGCTGCTGGCTCACCTAGATATCAACTTACAGAAATAGGGAATTGTGTTTATGGGAAAAAAATTAATAATAGATGGCTTGTTTTGGAGATGACAATAATACCAGGGGTTTTCATAAAAAGACAACCGGTTAGACACATTTTGAACTTCATGGTATGCTAACTTCCGTGGTAAGACTACAACAACAAACAGCTCTACATGGAAGCATGTGTACCTGTCAAAGGGAACTGAAACCCAGAGAGCATGGTGTTAACTTATGTATCCATGTTCCAACCCAGAATAACAACCAGGAGAGAGCAGAACAGGAAACATGCATGGCTAGGCATTCCCTCGCATCGGTACACCGACATCAGGAACTGGATAGCCTGTCAGCAACTCGATCTCAACGTGAGACCAATTTATGTTCAATCCTCAGGGGACAGCACATCACTTTTCCCCTGTAGGAGAGGGCCCTGGGGGGGGGGGCTACTAGGTATCCTCCTGAGCCATGTTGGGGAGGGAGAGCAAACCAATAGGGTCCCAGGGTGTTGGACCAGCAGGTGTCTGTCGAGACTCACATTACTCCAATGCCACCAAACCTGGCAACCCTAACTTCCAGCTGAAGGACGGTATTGACCGGTCAATACTGTCCCCACCCCAAACCTCCCATGAAAGAGAGAATGCCGGAGCTGGCCCTGTAATATATAAAAAATGGGTTCTCCTTAGTGGCTTTGCTCTTACTTGTGTATCAGCTCGCTGCACGGATCTGATAACCTTTCAAAACAGTGACAAAATATGCAGCATGCTGACAGCGAGAGGTGGCCCATGCTGGGGCAGGGCCGGGCCGTCCGTCAGTCCAGGTCCCAGATCAGACTCTTTTTTTTTTTATCAAGACGCTGCCTCCGTAAACTCAGCCTGTGTTTCTCTGAGACGGCAGCAGTTGACTGGCTTTACTAGTTAAGAACTCCAAAGTAGCTAAATCTAGTCTGCTCTGCAGGCCTACTACTGGTCAAAGTGCAGATTAACCTCCAGGCCTCAATCTGACCATGTGGCCGTCAAGGGGAGAGGAGATCTCACTCACGGGATGAAGACACACGGGCCACCTTTCACCCACTGGCCTGCAATTTACACGCAGTAGATATATCAAGTTGAGGATAAACAGACACTAGGGTTGTGTTAGGCGGACACTGACAGGGAACATGGGGGCATGTGGGTGGGACACTTTGGTACACGGGTGGCATGAGAAGGGGACATAATAGGGTAATAAATAAATAAAAACACAGGCTCTATTTCTAGATATTGACACTGGTTACAGCAATAGTTGTCGCTGAAAGTTTTGGCAGAAGAGTAGGTTTGCCTCGTGTGGATCGGTGGCATACGACTTCCCATTTAATGGAATGTGGATGAAATGGGGGATTAAAAAGGTGAGCTCAAGCCAGAAACAGTAGAACAGAGCGCTGTGTGTCAGAGCCTGATGTTGAGGACACCACATCAATATTCCCAAGTTAAAAAGGATCAAGTTCTAAATACTTATCGCAATGTAATAAAGGAGGGATCTTACTGATCCAATCACATTTTCAGTACTTTCCGGACACGAACATAAACAATAATACATTTGTAATGGTAGCCTTTTGTGCACTTCAACATCAGACAGAGCAATAATAAAACAACATTAGAAACCAAAATAATGTACAGTCTTACCTCCAAAATTAGCCAGTCTCCCTAACCGGGTCACTGGTACCTTTCTCTCTCGTGCCCTTTCACTGAGCTACAACAGATAGAGAACAGAATAATGGTAGACAAGATACACACACAGCACATCTCTGAGCCACAGGTACCAGTGAGAGAATATGTGTAGACGTACCATTTGTTTGTGTGGTTTCTCATTCCTCTTGGCTTCTCTGGCCTTCTCTATGTCCTCGGCCGTGAGGCCCCCAACCCCCGAGCCGTCCTGGTGATAGGAGCGGTAGGAGCTATAGGATAGGTAGGAACGGATCTGTCCTGAGAACTGGCTGCTGGGGTCCTTGTAGCCCTCAAACAGCTTGGATTTGACTGAAGCCTGGCCGTTGTATGTCCCGCAGGTCGTGCTGTCTGTGGTCCCCATCCCCTCTGAGGAGACGCCTTGTCCCTCTTTTCTGAACCCTGGCTCTACGTGTTCCCCACTGTCCATGCAGCTCCCCTCTGCTTCGGAGAAGTCATACTTACTGTCTATGTCTGCTGGGAAGTCAGACACACTTTGCTGCTGCCCACCAAACTCCTGGAACAGATATACAGATGTGGAAGGTCAATGAGGAACTGGGGTTTCACTGGAGCGTCCGAACCAGGAAAAACTCATGGCCCGAGATATTTTCCATGTCAGGTCATGCGGTCAGAAAAAAAAAAAAAAAACTCTGTCCTAACCAAGGGCCACCTTATTGATCCACCTCAAGTCAAACTGTATTTACATCCACAGCAGGCCACTTTTAGTGGCAGCTTTGTTCCCTACTATTGGACTATTCCTACGCTGTGAAAACAAATAGGAGCCAGCTGTACAGACCATAACTCAGCCATGATAAGAGCACAAAGCTCTATGAATCCAACTTTTGTTGAGCTCACACAAAATTAGATTAGGCAAAAAGAAAGGCTAGGAAGCTATTTGACACCGAAGCTCCGTCACCCATTTTACATCTGGCCATTGGTGGTGGTGTTGTCTGACAATGAAAAATACAATCTTTGCCCACTACCCCCATAGAAGAGCCCCGTTCATCTCTCGCTTTACCCACCTGCATCTTCTGCATGGCTACTCCCAGGCTCTGCTCTGCAGTCAACTGCATGCTCTGGGCCATGGCCTGGGCTCCTCCAATACGCAGTGTGCTGGCCTGAGTGTCTATTACCGCTTGGCTCAGCTTGGCCAAGCCACGTATCACCAACATCATGTCGCCTGCCATGGTGGGACTCCCTCACACCTAGAACACAGATGTGGAAAGAAATCATATTTTTGAGGGTTCGGAGTTACATACCTAAGTCGACTGTATGTACATACAACATAGCTGGAGGCTAGATGTACTGAAAGTAGGCCTAGTCGTGCTGTAACTGTGTATAACTAAGAAACCTTCAAAAGAATGCATGTCATTTCAATAGTGAACATAAGTGTGACAAAGGGAAAGGACATGAATCATACTGGTGAAATAAGAATTGTCTACAGTCACCAACGGCCTATTGGAGAATTTGAAAGTCACAACACTATAGGCCATTGGCTGAGGTTTAAGCCTCGCAGGCTAGTGGCCAGCTATCCACTCAGCACTGCAGTCAGTCAACAACTAGAGAGTACCTGGCCGGGCAGGCAGAAAAACACAGCTGTTATCAAGGATCACCGTGGCCATGACAAGCTCGTAAAGGTTAAACACGTTTTCAATCTGA
Organism: Oncorhynchus tshawytscha; assembly: GCF_018296145.1. Lineage (NCBI taxonomy): Eukaryota > Metazoa > Chordata > Actinopteri > Salmoniformes > Salmonidae > Oncorhynchus > Oncorhynchus tshawytscha. The sequence continues at coordinate 18,653,295 of NC_056446.1, read as the reverse complement.
GACATGGAGACAAACCTAACGGCCGCCAACACACGGGCTACACCGGGAAGCAGAAGGTGTTACGTTACAACAAACATGAGCATGTGTCTACTAAACATTCTCTGGAAGGAAAACGGGAAGGCTTGAAACAGAAAGTATCCTTGCCTGGCTTTCAATGTAGGACTTTGATAGTATCCACTGCTGGTCAAATCAAATTTATTTATATAGCCCTTCGTACATCAGCTGATATCTCAAAGTGCTGTACAGAAACCCAGCCTAAAACCCCAAACAGCAAGCAATGCAGGTGTAGAAGCACGGTGGCTAGGAAAAACTCCCTAGAAAGGCCAAAACCTAGGAAGAAACCTAGAGAGGAGCCAGGCTGTGTGGGGTGGCCAGTACTCTTCTGGCTGTGCCGGGTGGAGATAACCGAACATGGCCAAGATGTTCAAATGTTCATAAATGACCAGCATGGTCAAATAATAATAAGGCAGAACAGTTGAAACTGGAGCAGCAGCATGGCCAGGTGGACTGGGGACAGCAAGGAGTCATCATGTCAGGTAGTCCTGGTCAGTTATATTTTGCTATAATCCTGTGCCATACTCACAAGTTCCTTGCATCAGTAAGTGACCGAGAAAGGCCATTGAAATGTGGCTTTACAACTAGATTATCTGGCCTTTTCAAACCTCATTGTTTTAAAATGACATAACTGGGCTGGCCTTAACTTCTTATGGCTGCAGGGGCAGTATTGAGTAGCTTGGATGAAAGGTGCCCAGAGTAAAACAGCCTGTTCCTCAGTCCCAGTTGCTAATATATGCATATTATTATTAGTATTGGATAGAAAACACTGACGTTTCTAAAAGTGTTTGAATGATGTCTGAGTATAACAGAACTCATATGGCAGGCAAAAACCTGAGAAGAAATCCAAACAGGAAGTGAGAAATCTGAGGTTGGTCAATTTTCAACCCAGGCCCTATTGAATTCACAGTGGGATATGGATTAAGTTGCACTTCCTAGGGCTTCCACTAGATGTCAACTGTCTTTACAAACTTGAATGAGGCTTCTACTGTGTTGTGGGGCTGAATAAGAGCTGAATGAGTCAGGTTACTGGCAGAGAGCCATTTCCTGGTCACGGGAAATAGAACTTTTTGAAGTTTTATTTCCTGGTCACGGGAAATATAACTTTTTGAAGTTTTTGCCCGAAGTTATGCTGGACCTGCATGAGCGTTTGGATATGTGTACCTAACGCCCTAACAAAAGTAGCTACTTGGACATAAATAAATGGACATTATCGAACAAAGCAATAATTTGTGGAACTACGATTACTGGGAGCATTCTGATGAAGATCAAAGGTTAGTGATTAATTTTCTCTCCATTTGTGCTTTTTGTGACTCCTCTCTTTGGCTGGAAAAATGGCTGAATTATTCTGTGAGTTGGTGGTCATCTAACAATCGTTTGTGGTGCTTTCGCTGTAAAGCCTTTTTGAAATTGGACACTGTGGTGGGATTAATAACAAGATTACCTTTAAAACGGTATAAGATACATGTATGTTTGAGGAATGTTAATTATGAGACCGCTTGTTTTGAATTTGGCGCCCTGCACTTTCACTGGCTGTTGTCATATCATCCTGTTAAAAGGGATTGAGGCCCTAAGAAGTTAACCAAACCCAATCAAAATACTTCTACAAGGGAATACCAGGACATAATTCAAGGATTTCAGTCATATTGATCAATGGCATGGGTCTAAAATGCAAGGCTGAACTGGGACACTCAGTCCAGTCCTGTGATTCACTTTCCCTGGCTGGTGATGAGGGGACAGTGGACGCTGAGTAAGGGCAGAATCACATAGAATTTCAAATTAACAGAGTTAAGCTAGTCAAAAGGATGGATTGTTTGTGCTTGGTGACAGCTTGGCCATCCTGGGACTCAAGAGGGCTTTAGAATTAGCCTGTGTTCTGAAGTAGAACCAAGCAGGCTGCTTACTCACTGTGAGGAGACAAAAAGGTCCCCTTAAAAAAAATGCATGACTTAATGTTAGTAATGGCTTGTATGGTTATTCATAGCTGGTGGTGAATTCAAATCAAGCAACGATATATTGCGCATAGCCTTCTTCCCAGACACCATTTATGGGTCTGATATTCTGATATTCTCTTTATAAACCAGGGCGCATAGAAATCAGTAAATTGTGTCAAAGCCATAGATCAAATGGTTCTTCATATATTAGAGAAAACACTAACTTCAAGGACGTCCTCGCTTGAAACAAGGTCACCGTAACGTTGTCATTTATTTGGCAACAGAGTAACAACTGCATACTAGCCAGCCAGACTACCCCTGTATTCACACCACACATAGTGCCTTCAGAAAGCATTCATAGCCCTTGACTTATTCCACATGGTTGTGTTACAGTTCACTGAGATGGGCGCAAAATCTATCAATTACTGCTTGACTAAAACAATCTTAGCCGACCAACAGCCTAACGACCAAACAATCGACCAGTTGGCTAATTGGGGTCAGTCATAGAAGAAACTACAAGCGGTTTTGCCAAAATCTGTAATGACTGAAGGAATTTCAAGAGTTACCATACTCGGTCACAGTGATGGCTCTCGTACTTCTATAGGTTAGTATCGATGTTCAGTAGTACAATGTAGAAGGTTTTATAGAAGGGTTTGTAAACAGTACTCAACAGAATGCAATGATTTGACATACGCAACATCAGAGAGGGCCTGACTACTTTCTGATAGAGAATTCAGGGAGAGTGCAAAACCTGCCGCCCGTAATAAAACGAAGTGTGCTGTGGTAAACTGCAGCGGCAGCTACAATCCTGTAGATGATGTTGCCATAGTCTACAGCCGGTAGGAACATCAACTGAATGATCTGCTTTCTATTAAGCGAGAGACTCATGGTTTTTTTTCAAAAAAAATTTTAACAGAAAATGTATTGTCTATCCAAATGCCCAGATATTTGTAAGCAGGGACACAATCAATTTGGGCACTAGCCAAGGTAAAGATGCCTAAATCTTTAGCCATTCAATGTTCATTTAAGGTCAATTACTGTTTTTTGTAAGACAATGAAAGCAGTCTGTAGGTCAGACAGAGCCTGATCCACATGCACTTTGGTATTCAGAGAAGGAATTTGTTTGTGTCAATGGGCGATACCATGCCAGCGTAGATGAAAAGTGCGTCGGATCTCAGATTGGTTATGGTAATTCTCACAGAAACTTCATTGGGAGGAAGGATGTTTGAAATGCTTCAAGTTTGCATCTCAAATAGTTCTTAAAAATCTTAATTAAAGTGGCCATTTTTAGACCTATACATGCCTCCTGTAAATCCCTATGATCCGTGAATGATACACACAATATCTTGGTGTCATACTCCATATAGTGTGCTCTAACATGTAGAGTATGTCTAGATTCTGAAATACAATCTCACATGAATTGATACAACATTAATATGAATATTAAAAATGACCCTTTTTGATCTTGTTAATTTTAAGACGTAACAATTGGTGATGCAATGATGACATTTTTGGCCGATATCCGATATTTTCCTTGCCCCCCCCAAAAATCGATACTGATAAACGCTATTTCAAATTTTAGTGGCCTTTGAAGTATTCTAGTTCAGTTAAATAGGTCACACACACACAGACGCAGCGGTCTAAGGCACCGCATCTCAGTGCAAGAGGAGTCACTACTTTCCCTGGTTCGAATCCAGACTATCACATCCAGCCGTGATTGGGACTCCCATAGGGCGGCGGACAATTGGCCCAGCGTCGTCCGGGTTTGGCCGTCATTGTAAATAAGAATTTGTTCTAAACTGACTAGCCTAGTTAAATAAAGGTTACACACACACACACCAAAAAGTTATTTTGTTGGCATTTACGTATGTCCCCATTACCATTCAAACATAATCAAAGCCTATTTCTTTCGCTTACTTGCTGTGCTGTTTTGTTCATTTGTTCAGTCATTTCATTCTCAACCAGGATTTCTATGGAATGCCATTTGGGTCTTTACGTGTTAAAAGAATATACTATGACGTGTCAATTAAGCTTGTTGACCAATCAGGACCTGAATATGACTGCACGTCACATAATTTAACGCGTTCATTAAATTTTAACGTAGTTATTACACAATCACTATTTGTGTATTTCATATGTCACGATTCATCGATACGTATGATGCTGGTAAAGTTGTCTCGTGCACCTACAGTGCTAGTCATTACAAAAAGCTAGCTAGCTTATGGATGCAAACAATGTTCTTCCCCCAAAAACATAGCAAAACGACAATCTGTTTCAGTTAGCTAGCTAACTAGCTATGTGTCATCATCGAAAATAACCCTAATTTATAAGACCGTTCTTATTTGATTAATGGTGGTCGGACCCATCTATGTAACAATACGGATTAGCCATAACAGTGGACTTTGCGGGTAGCCTTCAAAATAAAAATATGGCATATTTCTACTATTGGTATTATTTTGCATCACTGCATACTTTTACTTTGGAGGCAAACTGCAAATTCCACTATTGTGCCTAGCTTCACAACACATTACTCAGTCCGGTCGAGCCTCTCTAGCTAGATGAAGCTAGCTGGCTGCTTATAACGTTAGCTTTGGCCAACAGGGTTAAGTAGCTGGCTAGCTATTGATTTTCATGAACTAAAGTTTCAATAGGCGAACAACAAGTGGTAACCTAGCTAATACTTACTCACAAGGATTCCTAAATCACTGCTAAGAATAATGAAAATGACTGCAGTTTCTATTGGTCATTGTTTTCAGGCTGGTTGTATTGGTGCTAGCTAGGTACCAAGCTAAAGCTAGCTACCCCAGAAGTTGTGGTCGAACAAATGCTTTATTACCAACGCGGTATTGAAAACCCATCGTTTCTGGCCTGTGTTGGCAGACTTCTTTGTACAGCTTTGAGAGTGCTAAATCGGTATCGGTGTTGAAAAATCATAAATCGGTCGACCTCTACCTTCTAGGCAGAGTTGCAAAGAAAAAGCCATCTGACTGACCAATAAAAAGAAAAGATTAAAATGGGGAAAACAGACAGTGGACAGAGGAACTCTGCCTAGTTGGCCAGCATCCCGGAGTCACCTCTTCACAGTTGACGTGGAGACTGGTGTTTTGCGGGTACTAATTAATGAAGCTGCCAGTTGAGGACTTGTGAGGTGTCTGTTTCTCAAACTAAACACTAATGTACTTGTCTGCTTGCTCAGTTGTGCGCCGGTGCCTCCCACTCCTCTTTCTATTCTGGTTAGAGACAGTTTTTACTGTTCTGTGAAGGGAGTAGTACAGAGCGTTGTCAGAGATCTTCAGTTTCGTGGCAATTTCTCACATGGAATAACCTTCATTTCTCAGAACAAGAATAGACTGACGAGTTTCAGAAGAAAGTTATTTGTTTCTGGCCATTTAGAGCCTGTAATCGAATGCACAAATGCTGATGCTCCAGATACTCATCTAGTCTGAAGGCCAGTTTTATTGCTTCTTTAAATCAGGACAACAATCTTCAGCTGTGCTAACATAATTGCAAAAGGGTTTTCTAATGATCAATTAGACTTTTAAAATTATACTCTTGGATTAGCTAACACAACATGCCATTGGAACACAGGAGTGATGCTTGCTGATAATGGGCCTATGTAGATCTTCCATTAAAAATCAGCCGTTTCCAGCTACGATAGTTATTTAAAACATTAACAATGTCTACACTGTATTTCTGATCAATTTGATGTTATTTTAAATGGACAATTTTTTTGCTTTTCTTTCAAAAACAGTGTATACCAAAACGGTGTGTGTTATATAGGTATGCTCATCAGCTTTGACATTGGTTTTGCACACCGATTCAAATACGTTCACCAATATATCATGCATCCCTAGTAACAATATACTCTACAAGTACCTACAATTTCCAGTGTGCTTGCTGCTAGTTCGGAAGTTCTGATACATTTTATGAGCACCCACAATACAGTGAATGGGAAAATGGATTCAAAGCAAACTGCCTCTGCTGATTTGCTGAATGTGCAATCCGAAAAGGAGAGCCGTGATTGGTTAATTACCTATAATGTCAATTTCTATGTATAAAATGGGTCCTAGTTTGAAGAGTATATTTTCAGACCCTGTGTGTTCACTGACATTCAGATAAGCTGTCCAGCTACTCTGATAAAACGTAGCTAATGTCATCTAGCTATGTCACGTTTCAAGGCAGCAGAGTTTACTCAACTTCCCGTTATAGCTATACATCCTGTATGGAAGATATCCATATTACAGGGAACTAAACTAGAGAGTTAAGGCATATTTTTTTTTAGATATCCAAACGTCTAAAAAGAAGCCAAATAAAAAAAAGGTTAATTTTGAGAAATTAATATTTCATGTTGAATAAATGATTGTGAATAGATTCTGAAATACGACTTGACATACTCAATTTTTTGGGAGCACACAATAAGAGTATAATGACACCAAGATGTCTGTATCATGTACAGATCATAGGGTTTTACAGGAGGCATGAAGGCTTATAGGTCTAAAAATGGCCACTTCCATCATAATTTTCTCAAAAATAGTTTGTGACACAAATGTAAAAAGTATGCATGTCAAACATCCTTCCACAAAATGAAGTTCCTATGTGAGAATTGCCAGAACAACCGGATACCAAAAATATTCCGTCTACGCTGGTGTATAATTGCGCCAATCTCTTGCAAAACATTGGTAATATTCTAAGGTACAGTTTATTATGAAATAGAAGAGCTAATCTAACTGAAGATATTTTTTCGCAGTAGAAAAAGTTATTCTCCATGTGTGCAGTTCATATTCACCTGCACTAATATCCAAAATTACAGTGCATTTGGAAGTTATTCAGACCCTTTTTCCACATTAATATGTTGCAGCCTTATTTGATAACTGTTTAATTATAAAAAAAATAATATCATATTTACATAACTATTGAATAACCTTTTACTCTGTACTTTGAAGCATCTCTGGCAGCGATTACAGCCTAGAGTATTCCTGGGTATGATGCTACAAGCTTGGCACACCTGCATTTGGGGAGTTTCTCCCATTCTTCTCTGCAGATCCTCTCAAGCTCTGTCAGGTTGGATGGGGAGCGTCACTGCACAGGTATTTTCAGGTCTCTCCAGATATGTTAGATCGGGTTCAAGTCCGGGCTCTGGCTGGGCCACTCAAGGACATTGAGACTTGTCCCGAAGCCAATCCTGTGTTGTCTTGGCTGTGTTCTTAGGGTCGTTTTCCTGTTGGAAGGTGAACCTTTGCCCCAGTCTGAAGTCCTGAGCGCTCTAGAGCAGATTTTCATCAAGAATCTCTGTACATTGCACCGTTCATCTTTCCCTCAAGCCTGACTCGTCTCCCAGTCCCTGCCACTGAAAAAACATCCCCAAAGCATGATGCTGCCACCACCATGCTTCAACGTAGAAATGGTGCCAGGTTTCCTCCAGATGTGACACTTGGCAGTTAGGTCAAAGAGTTCCAGAGAATCTTGTTTCTCATGGTCAGAGTCATTTAGATGCCTTTTGGCAAACTCCAAACGGGCTGTCATGTGCCTTTTACTGAGGAGTGGCCACTACCATAAAGGCCTGAATGGTGGAGTGCTGTAGAGATGGTTGTCCTTCTGAAAGGTTCTCTCATCTCCACAGAGGAGTTCGTGGTCACCTCCCTGACCAAGGCCCTTCTCCCGATTGCTCAGTTTAGCCAGCGGCTTCCTCTAGGAAGAGTCTTGGTGGCTCCAAACTTATTCCATTTAAGAATGATGGAGGCCACTAATTACATTTTCATACCCTTCCCCAGATCTGTGCCTCGACACAATCCTGTCTCTGAGCTCTACAGACAATTCCTTCGACCTCATGGCTTGGTTTTTGCTCTGACAACTGGGGGACCTTAGACAGGTGTGTGCTTTTCCAAATCATGTCCAATCAATTGAATTCACCACAGGTCGACTCCAATCAAGTTGTAGAAACATCTCAAGGATGATCAATGGAAACAGGATGCACCTGAGCTCAATTTCCAGTCTCAAAGGGTCAGAATACTTAAGTAATTAAGGTATCTGTTTGTTATACATTTCACTTTGTCATTGTGGGGTATTGTGTGAAAAATGAGGAAAATAATTGAATCCATTTTAGAACAAGGCTGTAATGTAACAAAATGTGGAAAAAGCCAACGGGTCTGATTTTTTTCTGAATGCACTGTAACTCACCACAATTTTCCTATTGTTCCTGCCAATCTAGGAACCCACGTGCTGCCTAGCTCTGCACATCAACAATGGCCTCTTCACCAAAAATCAACGTGAGACATTTCCTCTGCAGCTATGACTGGATATGATTGCACTAGGTCACTGCTTGCTCTATTGGTCACATTGATAAAAGCAACAGTTGATAAGAATACTTGCCAGAAAAGTTACAAACCATTAAAATAATGCAGAAGTTAACAATCCAATCAAGCAAACTGTCTGCTTTGCAGTACGCCATTTACAGCCTGTAACGTTACTGTACGATTCAATGTCTTATCATTAAAGTCATGCAGCCACAATACTGTCAAGTATACGACTTAAACAACTTTCAGTTGAAAAGCTAACTGCAGGCCATAAACAGAGCCTCACACTGTACCGAGTAATTGCATAGCAGCCTATCCACTTCATTTCAGTAACACAGTAAAGGACAAACTGTAATAATACAAATAATAAGGTAAAGCAGGCCATTAGCAGACACACTTGTAGGTATCCTCCGCTTTGAAAATAACCAGGCATGTGGTGTGCATGTGTCACAGCTGTCGCTGGTACAGAATTGTGTTTACGGGCCAGCAAGCGCCTCTTCTAGCCCTTCGTGACCGTTGAGAGCTTTGTCCTTCAGGCAAAACTACCAAAACAGTGGAAACGATTCTTCTTCATGTTCACTCTGCCCATTTACTTTCTCAAAATACACACGTCATTCACTTCTACAAGCTGATTTAAATATGCGGACATTTTGCGTGAAAGTTTGATGCCTGTAGTTACAGGTTGTATTGCTTAAATTTTTTTGTAAGATTTATACTGCATCATGAGTTAAAATGTTTGGATTTCATCAGATTTGCATTCAATCTCAGTGCAATGTCAGTAAACTAACTAACTACACTTTTCAGACATGCTGTATTCACTGACATTCGGATAGCTATCCAGCTAGTTACTCTGATAACATTAACGTTAGCCATAGTTTAGCTAGGTCACGTTAAGGCAGATGAGACGCATCGTTTTTTCACCAATGCACTGCCCAAATTGTCAACCCAGGAAGAAGCAATATGTATTAATTCCATTATTCCAAGCACCATACTTGTCATAAAAGAAAAAACCCACTTACCGCCAGTAATTACGAATGTCTGGATTTATTTTCAATGCTATGCAGCCTCGTCCCCTAACAGTGTGTCGTCTTCCACCATGAGGTCAACGCTGTTTACCAACTCAGAACCGTGATTGTCAAAGGCATTTTACACCGCCTCTGAACATCTTCTATTGGTCGTGTCCTGAGCGAGGCGGTCTGTTTTGGAGAGGTGGTGGCTGAATACTGATCTCTCATTGGTCAATTGTCAAAGAAAAGGTTGTACTCTCCAATGAAAAGTCAGATTCCTGTTATAAGGGCGGTTTTTAGCTGTGGTTTCCACTAGCTCGCACAAGCCAGAACCTCGAATTTGCCTATATCGTGAAAATGTATGAAAAAAAGAGACCAGGGTTGGGCATAAGGTTAGCAGTGTGGTTAAGGTTAGATTTAAAATAAATGTTTAAGAACAGAAAGAACAGGGATTATGAGATTGTGGCTGTGGTAACTAGTGACGACCCTTATAAATAAGCTACATTGTAAACATGTACAACATTGTATACATGAGACTCCACGACGTGAATAGTGTGATATTTAAAACAATAGCTAGACCTGCTCTATCATGTGTCAAAAAGTCCCAGTTCACAAACTAAATGTGGCTAATAGAGAGTAACAAATCAAAGATGATCAGTTACTCTTATGAGTTATATTACAGAAATATCGTAGTAGAGCATAAAATTATATACCCGGTTGGTTAGTGATTTTTTTAAAATAATTTTAAAAAGACATGTGTTTTATGTGAATTTTTACTGCCACCTACTAGTATTTTTTTCAAAAGTTTTCCTCTTATAAAAACGTTTACACATTTGCTGTATCAATATCAGTCACGCGATGGCGTACGTGACTGGCAAATTACATCACCTGTGGAAAATATAGGCTAGCGAGAAAGGACTTGAATAATTTATAAAAGTGGATTACACTTTTTCATTTGCTTGACCTCACTTCTCATTCAGTTCATATTTGTATGTAGTATATTTATAGTGTTGCATCATCTGTATCTTTTTTTATGCAGTAGCCATAACAGTTGATTGATAACCATATTAATAACCAACATGTTGATTGATAACCATATTGATCATAGGAAATTATATCAGTTGAGAAATGAATTCACAGGCCCTCTCCTGGCATCTAATTTCTTTATTAGATCATTCACAGGATAAAGTCACCCTCCATGACATATATTGATAAAAATATACTTAAATGAGAGACCATGTACAGTGCACTTTACTTGACATTTGACAAATGTATAACCACCAACATCTGCATAGGTCAGGGATGGATATAGATTTTTCTTACTACCTCAGTAAACAACAGATCTGGGTAGTGCCTCGCAGCCATAGTTTTTCCATGTGATTGGTCTTTATTGACACACAGGGCTATTATCTCAAAGTTCACCTCAGGATTTCCCTCCTTATGGGGTCTAGAAAGTACTAATGATGTTGATGTCTGTGTATGACAGACACACCCATTATACAGTTAATTTCTGACTACTTGTAAGGTAAACATGACACAGACTCAGTTGTAGGGAACACTGAGGTTACACATACACGCACACACGCACATGCACCCCCCACACACAAACACAAACAGGTACATATACAAACATTCACCCCCCTTTTGTTTTACTATCCTTGTGGTGGACCAATCAATTGATTCCCATTCAATCTTATTTTCCTTACCCCTAACCCTAAACCTAATTGTGACCTTAACCTTAAACCTAACCCCTAAGCCTAAAATATCCTTTTTCCTTGTGGGAACTGTTGAAATGTCCTCACTTGTCCAAATGTTTTCTTGTTCTACTATCCTTGTGAGGACTTTTTGTCTCAAGGATAGTAAAACCACACACACACACACACACACACACACACACACACACACACACACACACACACACACACACACACACACACACACACACACACACACACACACACACACACACACACACACACACATATGCAAACATTCACACCACCCCCTCCCCCAAATGATCCAGTGTTTATATGCTGTGTTTTAATACAATCTTTCTGTCTTAGCAACAGAGACTACTATTATTAAGCTGTTTCACTGAAGTAAACACCACGGTAGATCTGTGACTATGTGTCTAAAGCTTGTGTAAATCTTCCCCCTTTATTAACTTCATAAAAGTGTCTGAGTTGTGTGGGGCTGCACGCTGGACATTGTGCATTAACAGACATGGTTAAATGCTGAAAACACTAAAATGGTCAAACATGAGGCAATCATTTTAATTTGAGGGCCACAATGACCTAACCTGGTCTGAAATCTCAAGGGACTGGAAAGTTAATTTTCATACCAACTATCAGGGAACCAGGCTCATTCAAATCAGAAAGGCCACTAGCATTTTCCATCCAGTTTAGTATGCCAGCTGACACACTTCCCTCCCTTCTACTAAATGGTCATTGGTCATTGGTTTGTCCTCTGATCTACACAATCATGAGCTAGAATTTTAATGGGTGAGTAATGACTGCTTTACAGCAAATGACTGATTGAATTTTACGAAATAGATAAGTTAGTATGTGAATTTCACAGAGATCTGTTTCACACTCATTCTGCACAATGCTGTTTGAAGGGTCATACAGAGGCTTCCAAAAAGGTTCAAATGGTTATTGATATCACATTGAGTAACATAAATTATAAATTAATTATAAATTTTTCAAATAACAATTGTGAGAAAAATGTTTTACAACTTGCCTACAAGACAGCAATGTATAATTATTAATGTATGGTCTGATTTGGTTGATAAAGGCCATTAGGGAAATTAACACTTTCCCCTAGAGCCATGTAAATAGCAATATGCTAAAGATATGCTAAGAGCAGGGGCAGGAAGTGATAGTCTCAAGTAAAAAAAGGCAAATATTTACTGTAGGTAGTCCTATAATATTATATAATATTTCTTCAATAAAACGTTTGCTTTAAAATCTAGAATAAAGTAAATAAAACACTGTTTGATTGAACAGTGATCAATTCTCCATAAAGTTATAAAATGTCGTTGTAGTGACAGGTAGCATTTCACGGTTTGTGGCTATACAATGTAGAACAAACATGCAGAATGTGATGTGACTATAATATCAGATCACTAATATTACTAAAATGGTATATTGTTTTACATTATCGTTCATTATTATGATCCTGGGTTTATTGAATAAATGTCACTCCAATTAAGTTTTATTATGTGATGACCCAATTCAGATGCACTAGCCCAGCCAAAAACACAACCCAAAACAACGTCGGTTACGTTTCAACCTAAGGCTGTTTGCGTATCAAGCTTTTTTCTTCCCTGCTAGGCAATTGGGAGAAAAGCTGTTTGTTGCGTAGTAATGACTGTCTGTGTCTACTTCCTTCCTGCTTTTTGTAGTAGCCTACACTAAGCAAACAACAGCCTAGTAGCCTACTACGCCGAAGCGAGGTGTTGAAGAACTCAAAGGGTCATAAGAGCAAGTATTTTGGACACGCAGCGGGAGAAAAAGTTAATTTCTGGGAGAACTGGCGTTCCTTTTTTGCCTGTCCGGAAATAAGAAGATTGCGTGTTGTGTGAAGTTCGCTCAACAGGTATTGAATGTTCTGAGACGCGCTGGATAGCACTTTGTGCTGTACACATTCTCATCGGCTTTGATGGTTGGTCGGACAGCCACCCGTTCGATATTTCAGAACTCATAGAGGGGTTTCTATTAGGACGAGGTGTCTGTTAGTACAAGGTAAGACACTCATCTCCAATGAGTCTGTTTGGAGTCTTTTTTTAAACTTTCCAAGCAAATTGTCGGAATGAATTGAATTGCGTTGGTAAAAGCTATTTAGATAAAACGTTCTTTATATAACAGCTTTTTAGCCTTTATTTACAACCACGCTGCTCACCAAGATAGAAATGTGAAAAATGAACAAGTGATATGAGGTACTGTTGTATTTTGCTATTGACAACAAAGGAAAAAGCAAACCGTTTTTGTTGTTACAATGTATCAACAATTTTGGAACTCTGTTACAACAACTGTAAGGATATAGCCCAGATACTGCTGATGATAATGATCATAATAATATCATTAATAATAACAATAATACATATATTTATTATTATTGCTATTGTATCAAAGAAGGTCAGAGAAAATATTACTAATGATAGTTGAGGCTAATAAACTACTGCACTTTTTCTCTTGGTTTCTTCTTGTTATTAGATGAGCTAAACTATTGATGTGGATTTGCTAAAGAATGCCATGATGGTTATGATCCAAACCCAGTAAGCATTTTATAACAATGGCAAGTTGAGCTTGCAGTAAAGCTCACATGCAGCTATAGATTACCACGTGTTTGACAGAGATATGTAGTTATTGTACTGGAGAGAATCTGCTTTATGTCATATGAACCAATTATTGTCAAAGTTAAACAATATATATAAATTAAACAAAACAAACTTGTAAATCATTGAATATTAGTTCAATCAAGTCCCAAATGAAATACAGCCACCGCAGTCCATTTATTGTACGGACTCGATTTATCTTTGGCAAATCCTCATGTTTTTTTTTCTTTTATTTGCGATGTTTGCATATGTATTATTTTTTGTTGCCCGGTCATACAAAGAGAGACAATAATTTGAGTTAGTCAATGCTGACTAAGTTCCAGGGAGGTGATGGAGAGGTCATGGGAACCATCACAGGTTCTACTCCCTCTATAGAGGCTGGAAGTGCTACTTTGCCTCTGAGAGGTGTGGGTCTGACTGGGAGAGAAAGACACTAAGTAGTTGGTCAGAATTTGACCTGTCCCCAGGCACCTGGCCAAAGGCACAGGGGTGTCCCTGTGAATGCCTGTTAAATAAATGTAACCTTTATTTCTCTAGGCAAGTCAGTTAAGAACAAATTCTTATTTACAATGACGGCCTGCCGGGGAACAGTGGGTTAACTGCCATGTTCAGGGGCAGAACAACAGGTTTTGATCTTGTCAGCTCAGGGAGTCAATCCAGCAACCTTTCGGTTACTGGCCCAACACTCCAACCACTACGCTACCTGGCTAACATCTCCTGCCTGGCTCTCCTCCTCCTCTCTGCCTCCAGATGGTGGGGACTGGGGAGGCTTGTGTGGGGAGCCACACTGCAGCTGTAATTCAAGCATTATGCCACATGTTAACCAACATTTCAGTTTGAGGTGAACAGTAGTATTTTCTATAAGGTAATAAATTGTTGTTCCATGGTGTGCCAGTGTAACAATGTAGATCTACTGTGGGCTTGTGCAGAATATAGACAAGTGTGCCATTTTCAAAGCAACTAAAACTCATTTAGAACCATTCATAGGAAAATCCAAAGCCCAACTCTGTCTGGTAAAGTATACAGGGAATAATTTTGAAATGTTAAGTCAATGTCTTGTTTGTGTAACATACATTCAGCAGGGATGATGATTTTCTGGGTTCTGATCTAGGGTGCCCTTTAAACAATACTTCTTAAATGTCTTGCATCAGCTCTTTTCCCTTAAAAGGGAATACTTGATGTGTTCTTCTCTCCCCCCTGCCCCCTGATACACTAATCTTGCAGTATTTCATATAAATGTAGCTTATACTTCATCTTTCCTTCTATCTTTTATGTTTATTATGATTCACATATTTTCCAGAGACTCTAGTCACTGCAGTTAACCTACAGTAACTGTTTACAGTAACAGTATCCCACTAGACAAACACTGGTTGAATCAATGTTGTTTCCACGTCATTTCAATGTAATTACATTGAACCAACGTGGAATAGACGTTGAATTGACATCTATGCCCAGTGGGATACTTGTTTCTAGATCCCTACATTTGAGCTCAGTCAGGATATGCTTACTCACTCTCAAAATAGCCTACAAGCCTTGTTATGGGATTATTTGTTTTGACTGTTTTGTGTCACAGGTTAACTAAACCAACGTTATGTGATATAAAGATTCAGGAATGCAGTCAAAGTATTATGCTATTAATCACATTTCTGTCTCACTGAAGCATAGACATAAATGGCCGTGTAGATGTTCTCCTTCAGAAGCATATGTTTTAGGTATTTGGAATACACTTTGTATTTTGTCCAGCAGAAGACTTAAAACTGTATTTCCTCAAACGCTGCTGGACCTCATTCGCAGATAAAATGTGGGGGCTGCCCTAGATTAAAAAGAAAACTGAGTAGACAAGCACGTCATAAAAGAGCAAGGCCAAATAGCCGTATCATTCCATTTCAGGAACATGTAGTTTACGGTAGAGAGCTACAGTGAATCTCTCTCTAAGACTAATGGCAACAAGTAAATCTATTCTTGTGTCTCATTACCTACAGTACATTTTAAGTAACAAAAGTTAAACTCTGGGTATTTTCTTAGCTAGAGAAAAAGCAAACACTTTACTATTTCATGCAACATTGATTTGTTTCTTGTATAGGCAAGTAATCCGCCTTGCCTTGGGAAGGAATGCTACCTTTGTGAGGGATTTGCTGGGTGATATTTTTAGAACAAAATGAAAGCTACACACTCATTAGTCCACACTCTACAGTGTGGGAAATAAGCTTTATTCTCATTAAAATGCACGTCATATAATTTCAGCCTTTATTGAAGCTTTTACTGACTATGTTTTGTTTTTCCTCTCCAACAACTCTCCTCCATAGAAGATTCAGCAGGAAATTCCACCTCTCTTTTCACATACCCCACCAAATGCTATGGTGGTGTGTAGATGCCAGAGCACCAACCAGGACTAGAGCTAGATGGGAGAACATACTGACAGTACGAGTCTGATACTATGGCTGCTTATGCCCTGAGCAGTCTGATTATGATGAATAGCAACAATCTGAAGAGTGAGAGCAGCCCTCGGACTGGGAGGCCTGTGCTCCCTGTGCCAGACCGCTCCACCTACTGCCAACTCCTGGTGACTGGGGGCCCCTACAGCCCTGGCAGCCTGAGTCCTGGCTCCCCTGGGGGCTCCTTCGTCTTTCCCCCCTCTCCAGGCCCCAGCAGCCCCAGGGCCCGCTCCCCTTGCCGCCACCCTGATACCCTGGGGGTGATTGTGGGCAACCGTGTCCGCCGACTCAGCAGCAACGGAGATGATGAGGCCCCAAACGGGGAGGTGAAGCGCACAGTGCAGCTCCTGCAGATCCACCGGGAGCTCCTGAATGTGGAGGTCAACAAGAAGGTGGGTCTGTTCGAGGCCCAGATCTCTGGCCTGCGCACCCAGGTTCAGAACGCTGAGATCCAGCGCAGTCCTAGGGCCCCGCGCAGAACCGGCCCAGCCTCCCAGGCCAGTCAGCCCACACAGGTGCCCACACTCAACCCCCCACAGAGAGACTGCTCTCCAAGCATTCCCAAGGAACTCCAGAATGGGAAATTGTGTCTCCGCTTGGAGCAGGGAGTAACGGGGAATGGCAGAATAGAAAATAGCACGGCTGACCCAAATACAGAACAGGGAAGTCTGCTTGTGAAGAAATCAGCAGAAACTTGGTCCCAAGCTGACAGTTCAGCAAGCAGTCACTCCCCAAGTTCACTGAGGATTGGCAGCTTCTTGGCAGGCAGTGACAGTGAGCACCCTGTGGAGAGGGCCCAGACCTGCCTGACAAAGGCAGGAACGGAGCCAATGGAAACCCAGCTGCAAGCAGCCTCGGCATGGGCTGACAGAGAGGGGAGCTGCCCAGAGGTGGGGACCACCATCCCAGCCGTCATAGTAACGGACCACGGGATGGAGGCCCAGGGAGAAGGCTGTGATCTGAGCAGCGAGCCCCAGCACAGCCCCAGATCATCCCGAGCCCTGAGGAAGCTGTCCTCCTCCTCAGCCTCTTCCACAGGCTTCTCCTCCTCCTGGGAGGAATCAGAGGACGACATCTCCAGCGACCCGGAGAGAGCCGAGGGACTGTCACCTGCCCTCCTTAACACCCAGCAGAAAGCTGTGAGTAACTCATTTTTATTAAGGAACAAACTCATTCATTATTTAGTCTGTCACTAGTCAATGTATCTTCTCTTTCACATTGAATGGGTAGATAGATAGAAATCTAATTTTACCCAAAACATTTGGTTTATTGTTCAATGAAATAGGGACTGAAGTTAATAATTCAAGTTTTAAGAAAGCTTTTTAGGTAATTGGGAAATTCTGTTTCGACACATTTAAGTGACATATGTAGGTCCGTGACACTCCCATCTCTAAATTAACTTGTAAGTTTGCTAGAGGGCCTCTCTTCCTCAAGTTCTTTGTCACACGGCGCTCTTGCAACAAACCGATCCGCTTCCTCCCTGAATAACGGTTGACATTCTCACTAACAAAGGTACTTCTGTGTCCCGTTGTCAACCTCAGAGACTCTGACCGCTGTTGGACTTTCTTCAAAGAGAAGGCTTCTGGCGTGGTTTATATATGAGGGGATGTGTATACAGGTGTAGGATCTTCATATGACCAGTTTCTCACAGCAGGAAAATAATCCTGCAGCAACAGGAAATGCAAATGATTGTGTGGATTATAATTAATGGCCATTTTTGTGGGTGTTGACACATTTTCAGTTAGGGCAAATAAAGTCTGAAATATTTAGGGGAAATTACAAACTTTAGAAGCCTTTTAAACCTAAAATACATTACAAGTTGGCATTTCCTACTGTTCAGGAAATTTCTTGCAACAACAGGATGATCAATTTAAGATCTTACATCTGTACGTTAAGGGAAGAGTTTGCTTTAAAACAATGCACCAGGATTTGCTTACCCTAAGTGTTAGGACCAATAAATGTAATTAGTGGTGAGTGTGCTACTGCTGGGAGGTCTGAGATATTAATTACAATATACCTCGGAAATCATCTGTGAGAATTTGTCATCTCATTAAAACCTCCTTGGCCTGTCTACGTCTGACTCTGACTTTATGTCTGAGATGCGTCACTGATTACCGCCATCACAGTGTTGTGTTGCTGGGTTGCAGCTGGAGCACACACACAGACACAGGCCTCCAGTGGCAGACTAAAGTGGCAGGATGAGGATAATGTGCTCCACATGCTGTATGGGACGTGTGCCAGGAGATCCATGTGATGTCTTGTCTGGGATAAACAAGTAAATCAGAGGGAGAAAACACTTCATTGTGCCCATCTGGGCTGACCATAGCAAACAAAATAAATATATGAATGCAGAGCACAGCCACAAGGCCTAGATGGCCCAGATAGCCTTGAAGTTAAGTGAATGGAACTGTGCTGGTTTTGTGAAGGCTGTTTACACTGTAATTGATTTGGTTTGGGGAGGAATGTGTTGCTTTTATGTATCCATGACAGGGAGGCAGTCCTCTTTTACTGGCCTATGTCTGAGGAAAGTGTGAATCCCAGAAAAAGAGAAAATACACTTAGCAAGCTACTTGATGATGATAGATGGCAGAACCATTACCCAGGAGACCTCTGCTTATTATTGAGCGATATTATCTTGACCTTAATGATACACTGATCTGTAATTGATATATTGCAGTGAACTCAGATTGGTGGTTAAGGTGTTTGGAGTGCAGACAGGAGAAATTGACCCAGCTGGAAAGGGCATATTTTATTTTATAATGCCATTTTTTGCTACTTTCCAATTAGTTCAAGATAACTGGGTATAAATAGTAGGTTTCTGGAGTCTATTGGCTATAGTTTATACTTACTTTTCACAGTATTCTCTTATAAGGAATTAGTTATATGTGGGTCGTTTCACCAATTAGGTGCCTTTGGAGTAGTGTAACTTGTTGAGATTGTTTTTGTTGCTTTATTTCACCTCATTTTATCATTCAGTCATAAAAAGCACATTCCCATCTCAAGAGGTCAAAAAATATATACTATAGTAACTGCCTATTAAGTGCCAATTAAAGTTGACCATAACAGGTTTGACTAGTTCCTCTTAAATCATCCATAAATCCCCTTGTGACAGGGGAAATGGAAGCTTATTTTGTGCAACAGGGATGGGCAATTGAATGCAAGCGTCACAACAAAATGTTGATCGTTAAAACATTTCTAGCCTTTCTTATCTATGGGTAACAGGATTACTGTGTTATGTTCAAACCGCTCAGGTTTCCACCACAAAACACCAGAAAATGTCCAAAAAGAGTAGAACCAGCTCACCTGCTTTTATACTGTGATTTGACTATTAGATGTTCAATGTTTCTTTTGAAAAACAAATATTTAAAAAGGAATAGTTTCACCATATTAAAACGAGAGTTCAGTTCATGTAACAAGGTTGACCTTGGAATGAGGGACAGGTTTTTTTTTTCCAACTTTAAAATCAATCAGTAATAACATTAAATACATAATCATCTTTGGAAATTACTTTGTCAAAGCAGCAAAATAACTAGGGCTTTACAGTCATGGTGAAAACTTGGATAAATGTTGGGGTCAAGATCATAAAGTCACAGAGGATGCAGAGTGAATGTCAAAATGCTGCATTTTGGAACTCTTGCAAGTCTATTCATATAGAAAATCTGACTTATTGAATTGACCATGTGGTCTATATTAAATGTAGACTCCGCGAAATGACGTTGCCATATGTGCAGCACCGAAGATATTGAGATGAGCGAGACGGAAGACTTTGCTCTCACACATTGTATCTGCAAAAGTGTATGGGTTCTCTTCACATTGTTCCAGCGTGGTAGCCACGGAGACGTTAAACCTCGCGCTTCAACACCTTAAGTTGTTGTGGAAATTGACATTATGAATGTCCCTAGGCAGGTAGTGTTGTTTACACACAGACTGAAAACCTTCTAAGCACTTCAACATGTTCTAGCATCTGCCCCCTTCCTTTCTTAGTCACAGCAGTAGATTACACCAAAGTGATGGCAAATACCTTAAGTACAATACCAAACCATAGCCATGGGAAGTAGGGTGCTGATTGTGCTGCAGAATCCACAGAATCTTTCATTTGTATTATATATATATATATATATATATAGCATGTCCTGCGTTGCATATAATCGATGAGGTGCGCATTCACAAAAAAGGACTATTCCAACGTGTACCTAACCATAAACATCAATGCCTTTCTTAAAATCAATACACAAGTATATATTTTTAAACCTGCATATTTAGTTAATATTGCCTGCTAACATGAATTTCCTTTAACTAGGTAAATTGTGTCACTTCTCTTGCAACAGAGTCAGGGTATATGCAGCAGTTTGGGCCGCCTGGCTCGTTGCGAACTGTGTGAAGACTATTTCTTCCTAACAAAGACAGCCAACTTCGCCAAACGGGGGATGATTTAACAAAAGCGAATTTGCGAAAAAAAGCACAATCGTTGCACGACTGTACCTAACCATAAACATCAATGCCTTTCTTAAAATCAATACACAAAGGTATATATTTTTAAACCTGCATATTTAGCTAAAAGAAATCCAGGTTAGCAGGCAATATTAACCAGGTGAAATTGTGTCACTTCTCTTGCGTTCATTGCACGCTGAGTCAGGGTATTTGCAACAGTTTGGGCCACCTGGCTCGTTGCGAACTAATTAATTATGACATAACATTGAAGGAACAGCAATATTTAGACTTAGGGATGCCACCCGTTAGATAAAATACGGAACGGTTCCGTATTTCACTGAAATAATAAACGTTTTGTTTTTGAAATGATCGTTTCTGGATTCGACCATATTAATGACCAAAGGCTCATATTTCTGTGTGTTATGTTATAATTAAGTCTATGATTTGATATTTGATAGAGCAGTCTGACTGAGCGATGGTAGGCAGCAGCAGGCTCGCATTTATTCAAATAGCCAGCAGCTCTTCGCAATGCTTCAAGCATTGAGCTGTTTATGACTTCAAGTCTATCAACTCCCGAGATTAGGCTGGTGTAACCGATGTGTAATGGCTAGCTAGTCAGCGGGGTGCGCGCAAATAGCGTTTCAAACGTCACTCGCTCTGAGACTTGGAGTAGTTGTTTCCCTTGCTCTGCATAGGTAACGCTGCTTCGAGGGTGGCTGTTGTCGATGTGTTCCTGGTTCGAGCCCAGGTAGGTGCGAGGAGAGGGACGGAGGCTATACTGTTACACTGGCAATACTAAAGTGCCTATAAGAACATCCAATAGTCAAAGGTATATGAAATACAAATCATATAGAGAGAAATAGTCCTATAAATACAATATAAACTACAACCTAAAACCTCTTATCTTGGAATATTGAAGTCTCATGTTTAAAGGAACCACCAGCTTTCATATGTTCTCATGTTCTGAGCAAGGAACTTAAACGTTAGCTTTTTTTATATGGCACATATTGTACTTTTACTTTCTTCTCCAACACTTAACAAGCATTATTTAAACCAAATTGAACATGTTTCATTATTTATTTGAGGCTAAATTGATTTTATTGATGTATTATATTAAGTTAAAATAAGTTTTCATTCAGTATTGTTGTATTTGTCATTATTACAAATTCAAGCAAAAAAAAATGGTCCAATTAATCGGTATCGGCTTTTTTTTTTGGGGTCCCCAAATAATCGGTATCGGCATTGAAAAATCATAATCGGTCGACCTCTAGTACGGTTGCATTTTGGCTTTGTTTAGATGGATGAAACCAGTGGGCAGCATACAGACACCACTGGCTACAGACCTACCTTAGAACTACACAGCTGCAAGTAAGATCTATTTGTTTAGATGATGGAGCGCAAAATATATGTAAATGACGTCATCATTTCCTCAATCAACGTTTGTACTGACAGCCTATTGAATAACCTATCACGGCTCCCCAACCCTGTTCCTGGCGTGCTAAAGTCCTGTAGAATTTCACTCCAACCCCAGTTGGAACTAACCCGATTCATTTGATAAACCAGCTAATTATTAGAATCAGGTGCGCTAGATTAGGGTTGGAATGAAAACCTACAGGATGGTAGCTCTCCAGGAACAGGGTTGGAGAGCCCTGTAGAAAACATGTATACAATGCATCTTCCAATTGCAACGTCTGCCAATGCTCACACATATTGTCTCAAGAAAATGTTATACAGTGCATAGCAAAACATTCTAAAAACCTTTGTCATTATGGGGTAGTGTGTGTAGATTGCTGAGGGAAAATGTATTTAATCCATTTTAGAATAAGGCTGTAATGTAACAAAACTTGGAAAAAGTCAAGGGGTGTGAATACTTTCCGAAGGCACAGTGTTTTTAGTACCCTCCAACACAAAGTTAGGCATACCTAATTTCAAAATAGGCCATCATCACTGTCAATCATGAATGATAATGATTTACGTTTTACCGGTGAAACTGCATCTGCATGCCAAACATTTGATTGATCTCAATCAGTTTCATGCATTTCGATCTTCTTGAATTACTGTTTCATGATCGAATTAGAGCAGATGATGTTAACAAACTATTAAACGTTCTTGTATTTTGTTTCAATCAAAGCATAATGTATATCCTGCATAGTGGCTCTGAGTTTTGGCACGTGATCATTTTTTGGGGACTATTCAGCTTCAGCTAACCATCCTAAAATGTCATTAGAAATGCGGTGTTTTGGTGGAACAGTAATGTTATAGGCCTGCTATGCTGTTCGGTTCTGTTATATTAAATTCTAATTCATCGTAATGTGATCTTGCGAGACATTGCTTCAGCTTTGATCTAACTTTACTAAACGAGCACCATTGTGAGAAGTGATTATCTTCTGTAATAATGATAATAATAATTATAATAATAATAAGTGATGAGGGCTATTAGGTGGAGGCAACAGATCTTGATGAGTGTTATTTTACATGATTGGAGCACCCATCGTGGTTCTAAAAGGACTGCATTATATAAACTTTGATTTGATTAGCTTGAACACATGGTTACAATATACCCGATTACAGAATAAAAGAAAACAGAGAGCTGAACTATGAATTCATATAATTTATTTGCAGATATTTAATCATCAAATCAATGGATGAACATAAGTAGTGACCATAAATCATTACTACGTAGAATTGCAAGAAAATTTGTTTTAAAACAGCCATAAAATGTAAAGACCACAGCCGGACAGGAGAAGCAGGTACGGGGAGTCAAACGTTTATTCAGGAACAGACAAAGAACATGACAGGAGCAGTGTCAGCACACGGTTAAACAAGGACATATGACAAACATCAATCCCGAAGCAGGGAACAGAGCTAGGGAACAGACAGATATAGGGAAGGCAATAACACAAGTAATAGAGTTCAGCTAAGTCCAATGAGCGCAGATGCGCGTGACGGGGAAAGGCAGGTGTGCATACTGATGGTGGCTTGATTGCGTAATCCTGGGGAGCCTGGCGCCCTCGAGCGTCAGGGGGGGGAAGAGCGGGAACAGGCGTGACAGTACCCCACCCCCCTAGCGTCCCACCTGGGGGAGCCGGCCGAGACATGGGCGCTGGGCGAGCCGGCTGGGGGTAAACTCCCGACGAACTGGCAGGGGTGTGGGAGCCTGGCGAGTCGGCTGAGGCATGGGAGCCTGACGATCCGACTGAGGCATGAACGCCTGTCGATCCCTCTGCAACGTGGAAGCCGATGATCCGACGGAGACGTGACAGTCTGACGAGCCGGCAGGGCGAACAAGACCTGGTGATCCGGCTGAGGCCCGACGTGGGATGGGCGCCTTCCGAGCCAACCGGGGCAAGGAAACCTCTCGAGCCAGCTAGTGCGTGGAAGCCCGACGAGCTGGATGGGCACCCCCGGTTCCATCTGCGGCGACCCAGAACCAACGTCTCCACCAACCGGAATACCAGTACTCCCCGATGCTTCGTGTGATGGCTTTGGGATTCTGTAAGGACCGATGCCAGACAGGAGATGCAAGTACGGGGAGTCAAACATTTATTCAGGAACCTGACAAAGAACACGACAGGAGCAGCGTCAGTACACGGGTAAGACAAACATCAATCCCGAAGCAGGGAACAGAGCTAGGGAACAGACAGATATAGGGAAGGCAATAACACAAGTAATAGAGCTGAGTCCAATGAGTGCAGATGCCCATGACAGGGATAGGCAGGGGTGCGTACTGATGGTGAGTCGATTGCGTAATCCTCAGGAGCCTGGTGCCCTCAAGCGCCAGGGGGAGGAAGAGCGGGAACAGGCATGACAATAAAATCAAGCTTTTGGTGTGGTGTATTCATGCATCTCAATAAACTAGAACCTAAAAACATTATTACCTCCAACTTGGCCCAATTCATATTTTCAATTTCCCACCCTGACATAGCCTACCTTAACGGGCCCTGCGTCTCAACCAATAGTCAATATAGGTTAAAGATCCAAAGCAGAGCTACAGCAACTTGGGCTTTACAGTGGGCACTCTGGTTTGCGTGTCCTCTGCAGAATGGTGCAGCTGTGACCAAATGGTCACATATCGTTCTGGGTTCCACTGCGCAAGAGCAGATCGGTGGAGTTTTATAAACATCAAGGCAGACAGGTGATTTTTTTCTTCTTTTTTTCTATACGTTCTGAAGTTGTCAAGCCTCCAATGGGCCTCTGCATTGCACACATGTAGCCTACAGTTATTCATAATTCACCATAAGGAAGGGAAGAAACCACTATTTACCTACCTCTAGGCTGCTGTAGTCTACATATTTATTTGGTTTGTCATTGTATCGTTTTTCCTGAAATTTGTGGTAATTAAATAGAATTTATTTAGAATTTATCCCCAAAAAATGTAATGCTCCCCCAGCACTACGTATCTGATTACTTGTGAAGCTAAGGCAGCTGCACTGCACTATTTCATCAATAAAAATATATATTTTGTGGGGAGAAAATTATTTGTCGCAAGCCACCTTCCCCCCTCCCCCGCAAATAAAATCGCAGCACCCCCGACCCCGAACTACTTCCCGTGGCTATGCACCAAACCTATTGTAAGATGCCTCTTTAGTCAGGAGCCGTCTGCTCTGCCTCCAATGAGGTTTCCCAATCCCAACAACAAAAATAAAGCAAGTTTATCACTAAACAGTATCAGTCAAAAGTTTGGACATACCTAGTACTCATTCCAGGGTTTTTCTTTATTTTTTACTATTTTCTACTTTGTAGAATAATAGTGAAGACATCAAAACTATGAAATAACATATATGTAATAATTTGGTAACGAAAAAAGTGTTAAACAAATCAAAATATATTTTATATTTGAGATTCTTCTAAGTAGCCACCCTTTGCCTTGATATAGTAGGTTTGTCCAAACTTTTGACTGGTACCGTATATATGGCCTATTATATATTTGTTACTAAATAGTCATTATAGCTCTATTGTTTATATTATCAAGCATTCAGATGGCTTTTTATAGTCTGGATGCAAATCTAATGCTTTAGCCAAGTTCTTTGTTATGGGTTATTGAGCTTATTAGGAAGGGGTTCTCTGGGCTGCGGGCACTGTGACACCCATCTGGAACCATGTCACGGTGGTGTCTCCTTTTCCTGTGTCGACCAGAGGAGGGAAGAGCCCTGCGCGCTACAGCACAGTGTAGCCTTGCTAGAACTGCAGTGCAGATGATGCAGGCTTGCGGTTGCCTGTTGCAACAGGCACAATAACAAGTGCCCAGGGGAGCTGCTGTCTACAATGTGGTGCAGTCAGGTGTTTCTCTAGCGTTGTCAAAAAGTTGTACGGTGGTTCAATAACATTAGTCATTAGTTGGACTGACTGTTGCAGTCCAACTAGCTCCCTGTTGTCCGAATTATCTATCCAAAATATTATTACTCACGTGATAGAATATATACATATTTGAATGATATCTTTGTCTTGGGCTGTGGCCAGTTGTTTTTTTCTAACATCCGGCTTTATATTTTTCTGTGAATTGAAGTTCACGTCAAGTCCAGGGATAGTCCTGCATGGCCAGACTCAGGAAGACTGAAGATCCAGGGGTTCCCCATTGGAAACCCCATGGAGCGTTATCTGTTGTTTTTGCAGTTTGTTGTTGTTCTTGTTGTTGATGATGCATGGGATGGCAGTTTAAAGGGCTGGGTAGCTAATAAGGCTGCATTTAGTGATGGCAGCTTCCTGTCTCCAACAGGAAGGATGAAGGGGGCTTATCACAACCACATGGCTGGACATGCTGTTGTGGTGCCTGGGCAACAGGATGTGATGTGTTATGGTGCAGAATGGTGACACTCACTCAACACAGCTGGGTAACACTTCAGACGAGTTCTAATGAGAGAGATTGACACCTTTTTTATATTATTGTTGTTGTGCTTTCCCTTGAACTCAGTGAGAGGGACGTCAGCAGTGATGTGAACCAAATACGCACACACACATTTCACACACACACATATACCCCAAAAGCAAACTTTAATTTAGGTGAAGGATCTTGGGGGTTCAGAGCAATGGAAAAAGTAACACCCCTGTGGTAGCCTGTTGCCTGGGAGACCATGTGACGTCAAGCGAGGCCTGCTTCAAACAGCTGGGTTCTGTGTGCATGTGCGTGTGTGTGTGTGTGTGTGTAAGAGAGAGAGAGAAGTGCTGCTAGGAGGATGGGACCCGCTTTCTTATGCATGAGACAGGAAGTGCAACAATTTTTACATTCCCCCTCTTTTAGGTTGTATGAGGCTGACCCTAATACTCCATGGCAGAGCAGAGAGCCTAGCCTGGCTGGTTGGGTACCCACTAAAGGGAAAGTATCAGTGGACTCCTAATCAGTGTTTTTGTTTGCTATCTCACTCTGTCGAGATAGAACGACAATTGCATTTCTCAAGTGGCGTGTTGGCGGTTGTACTCTACTTATAGTAGTGGAGATTCCTTACTAGTTCTATATCTATGCCCGTTGTGTTATGAATGGTTTGTGAGTAATTGCCACTCAATCAACAACCTTGTGTTTAGAATTGCTAAACCTGTTGGATCCCCTTGTATAGCTGATGCTGCCTGCCACACAATTACCTACAGTGACATGTTGAACTCTAGTAAATAAGCAGGGAGGTGTTGCTTTGATGCTCTCTGCATAGATGTCTTCTTTTAAGGTGATTCATAGAAGTTGATTCACAGCCTCTCCTTGACTTTTATGTCTATAAACCACCTCCCTTCTGTATACAGATACAGGATCTTAATTTGACCGGTTTCTCATAGCAGGAAAATAATCCTGCAGCAACAGGAAATGTGGATTATTGTGTGGATTATAATCAATGGACATTTTTAAAGGGATTGATACATTTTTCTGAAATGTTGATGTGGAAATTACAAACTTTATAAACCTTTTTAAAATGTGAATACACTACAAGTTAGCCTTTCCTGACAACAAGGTGATCAAATTAAGATCCTACATCTGTAGGTATAGTAGATGAATCTTATCCCTGGTGCTAGCTCACTGGAATGTCTAAATCTCACTGTTATTGAAGGAACAGCAATGGTGTGCATCAAACAATTCTCATGACATTGAAGCAAGTCATTTACCCAGCATTCACTGCAGGATTGTTATTTACACGTTTCCACATGTCTACATGTCTCAGGGTATCAGCATAATAAAGAGAAGGCATGATGTCAGAAGAGGCCTGTTAAAGGATTCCCTTGTTTATGGCCCATTACCAGTAGCTAGGTCTCTGTCTGTCTGTGTAGCTAGGTCTCTGTCCGTCTGTCTGTCCTGCTTCTGTATGGTTACTGCTGTGATGCTGCTGTGGGAAGACTAAAGCTGGATGAGCTTAGGTCACATTCTCAGGCTTTGCACATGGTTAGTATATAGGATGCAGAGTTATAACACGTTCACTGTTATTACATTCTTCAGAACCTTTCACCTGAGGATTAGAGATGAAAGTATACTTAAGTGAATTCGTTCCTCATTTAGTAGAAGAGTGGTGAGATCAATACCATACAGTAATATGACAGAAACCTTTTGCGTGTTTGAAGAGTGGCTGGATGGACCTGAACTTTTCTCAGATAAAGGTCAGACAGACATATACATAGATCTTATTGGCCAGTGGAAAGTGTCTTCTTATCTTCACAAGATCTATCTTTTTTTGTCACTCGATAATTCTTTTTGTCGCAGATGTGGAAAATACTGTCGCCACCAACAAGCCCCCACCACTTTCCTGTCTCTCTGACAGAGGTTCCTCTTCAGGGGTTAAAAACCACTTCCTCCCTGTGCTCGGCGCTGTGCTCAGTGGAAACTTTAACAACACCAATGAGGTGGAGGAGTCGCTGAAGAGCGGCATCCCTTTCCTCCTGCTCAATATAGAACGCTGCCTGGGTCTATTTTATCAGAACAATAGCACGACGCAATGAGGTTACGTGCTCTCCCCACGATTACAGTTCTGCCTCTTCCGGTCCCCAACTAACAAACCCGCTGGGGCTTTTGATAACATGCTTGTAGAATGGCTGGAATGGAGATAGAGGGATGGACGGACAAGAGAGGGGTAGAGAAAGAGAGTGATCTTCTGGCCCATGGCTGTCCTGAGAAGAGTAGCTGAAGATGTTTCACACCCAAAACAATTTAGTCAGGGCCCCTGTATACACTGGATGCCAAAACATAGGTTAATTCACTACAAATAAATGTCTTGCAGTATAATAGGGTGTATGACATGTATTCACTGGGGACATGTATTCACTGGGATGGACTATGTTGAGAACGGCCGTAAACAAATCCCATCCCGTCATGGCTGTGGTTTATTCGCAGTAGGATGGCACAGTCATACAGGATTAAGGGGAGAAGGGAGGATCTGTGGGCCTTTTATGATGGATGAAGACTGTGGAAAGTTTGTTGAGAGGTGATACTGAGAATGTGCCCGTGGCCACTGCCCTGCTGTGTTGTTTGTTTTGTTATGCTCTATTTTGACTATTTACCTCCAGCACTGGCCATGTGATTCTCATCACTGAGCCAGTCCATTAGATTACTGTGACTGATGCATTGAGGAGCACTTCATATCCCAATTAAAGTGATAAGATCCAAATGCCATGAGCTCGACTACAAATCACCAGATCTTTCTGTACTGAGGATGTGATTGAGGAACAAAGGGCACAGTGTATGTATTTGGAAGCACAAAGTCAAAGGCCCTGAATGAAATGAGCAAAATACTACTACTACTTTTGAACAACAACTATCTACATCTACTATCTCCCGAACAAAATTAATGCTGCTTGCCTGCTGTGCTAGGATGAGGGTTGCAAAGCTACCGGTAATTTACTCAAGTTACCGGAATCTTCTGTAATTCTGGTAATAAAAAGAAAAATCTATAGCGATAAATCGTAATTTTGGTAATTTATACTTGAATAACTTTTTTTTAAAAAGATTCATAAATAGTATTTTTTTTATTTTTATCTGTGTCCATATTGTCCTTGAGTTTCTAGTAGATAGACCATATGGTTCAAGAGAAAATAGCCTAATTAATGATGAAAACATCTAATCAACACTGACATAATTTTAAATAAACTCTTCCACTACTGACTTTTTTCACAACTGCCACCAGTTTGAAGCCAAGACATTGATAACAAATACATTTTGACAGGGGCGCAACTTTGGTTTTAGAAGTGGGGAGGGCATTTTTTAAATGATTTTTTATTTAACCTTTATTTAACTAGATACAGTGCATTTGGAAAGTATTCAGACCGCTTGACTTTTTCCATATTTGGTTACATTACAGCCTTATTCTAAAATTGATTAAACAATAACCCATAATGACAAAGCGAAAACAGGTTTTTAGAAATGGTTGCAAATGTATTAAATATAAAAAAAACAGATCAGATTTACATAAGTATTCAGACCTTTTACTCAGTACCTGAAGGACCTTTGGCAGTGATCACAGCCTCGAGTCTTCTTGGGTATTGTTGGGAGGAATCTAAAGCTAATTTCCTGCATTTCTACACAATCCAATATGACCCATGGCCCTTCTAGCCGTCTCTATTTAGAACAACAAAAAGTAAGCAAAAATGCCCCCAGTCACCAAGCTAGGTAAGATATCATTGTTAAATATGTTTCTTGTGGGAAGCTCCTACAGACCACCAAGTGCTAACAGTCAGTAGCTGGATAATGTGTGAAATGCTTATGTTAATGTATGTGATATATGTGGTATACTTTCTGGGTGATTTAAATATTGAATGCCTTTCATCAAGCTGCCCACTCAAGAAAGCTTCAAACTGTAAGCAGTGCCTGCAACCTGGTTCAGGCTATCAGTCAACCTACCAGTGTAGTTACAAACAGCACATTAATTAAATCATCAACATGTATTGATCACATCTTTACTATTGCTGCAGAAATTTGCTTTAAAGTAGTATCCAAATCCATCGGATGTAGGAAGACCAAAGTTCCAAAGGCTGGGCCTAATATAATGTATAAGAGGTATGTTATGTAGTGATTCCTATGTTGCTAATGTAAATAATATTTGTTGGTTTGTGGTGTGTAATGAGGAGCAACCAGATGCTCCACTTGACACATTTATGAAATTGCTTATTCCAGTTACTAATAAGAATGCACCCATTAATGACTGTAAAAACTGTTAAATTCCCATGTATTGATGAGGAATTTAAAAAAAAAAATGATGGCTGCACAACCGATTGGCAAACGGACTGCAAATTGAGAAAACGTGACTAAACTGAATAAAAAGAAGAAGAATCTATACTATGAAAAATGTATAAATTATATAAAGAATGGCAGTACTAAGCTTTGGAGCACCTTAAATTAAATTTAGGGAAAAAGGCAATCTCAGCTCCATCATTCATTGAATCAGATGGCTCATTCATCACAAATCCCACTGATGTTGTCAATTATTTTAATTATTTTTTCATTGGCAAGATTATCAAATGTAGGCATGAATGGCCTACATTCACGCTGACACTACACATCCACTGGAATTGGAATTGAAATTGAAATTGATGATAAAAAGATTGTGGGAGCTGTTTTATTAGACTTCAGTCCAGCTTTTGACATAATCGATCATAATGCAGGAAAAACTTATGTGTTATGGATTTACACTCCCTGCTATATTGTGGATAAAGAGTTACCTTGTCTCGCCTGCTCCCGCTCTCCCTCCCTGGCACTCGAGGGCACCGGCTACCCTTCTTTACACGCACCTGTCGCCATCATTACGTGCAGCAGCGCTCATTGGACTCACTTGGACTCCTTCACTTTGTTGATTACCCCCTGTATATCTGTCTGTTCCTCTAGGGTCTTCCCTGCGTCCGCATTAATTGTTGTTATATGTTCCTGTCCAGACGCTGTTCCTGTTCCGTTTCATGTCCGTCAGCTATTAAACCTTCACTCCCTGTACCTGCTTCTCATCTCCTGCGTCGATCCTTACATACCTGTGTAACAGAACACATAGGGTGTTCTTTAATGGAAGCCTTTCCAACATAATCCAGGTAGAATCAGGAATTCCCCAGGGCAGTTGTCTAGGCCCTTTTTTCAATCTTTAATTTTGAGTAAAGCCAGTGTGTCTATGTATACGGATGACTAAACACTAAATACATCACTTACTACAGTGAGTGAAATCACTGCAACAATTAAAGTTATTTTCAGAATGAAGGTCAAGAAATAAGTTAGTTCTAAATATTTCAAAAACTAAAAGCATTGTATTTGGGACAAATCATTCACTAAATCCTAAATCTCAGCTAAATATTTTAATACATAATGTGGAAATTGAGCAAGTTGAGGTGACTAAACTGCTTGGAGTAACCCTGGATTGTAAACTGTCAAGGTCAAAACATTTTGATACATTAGTGTCTAAGATGGGGAGAAGTAGTGGCCTGAGGGAACACACTTAATGTGTTGTGAAAAGTGTTATGAAATGTAATGTCATGTAGTATTTTTTTTTTTACTTTTTAAATTTTATAACTGACTTAATGTTGCTGGAACCCAAATAAAAATAAGAATGAACAAGATCAAAGCTAATTCAATAATCGATTATTGTATTGCACCTTTAACAAATACCTTAACAAATGAACAAATCAAGTACAAAGTAATTTTTTTTTGTCTTTATTAGTAAGACATCCTCTATATCAAATTTCCACCAGACCTCCCAGACAGCCCGAGCCGCCTGCATACCCGACCCCCGCCAATCTAATCAATACTTCAACTCTCTCTCAACAAAATTTCCCCCCCACCTTTTTTAAAAGTATTCCCAAGGGAAAGGTTTGGAAACAAAAGTAATAATAATAATAACACATACACCTACACATTAACACACACAATTAATATCATAGGCCTAATAGTATTGTAGAGCTCTTTTTACTTGCACACAATATAGCTGGGTCGCCCCGTCCTACCCCTAAGGGTCCACCATCCTGCACTGCCCCAAACCCAACACACCCACTCAGCTTTAGGATCTTAGTGAAACATTCATTATTGGTTTTGGGTGTGTTATGCCAAGGCCAGAGTGACAACCCACAGGACGGCAGACCCCCAGGGCCAGGACTGAGCAGCCCAGCAGCTAGGGATTGCCTAAATAGGTATCTCCCCTGACATGGGCATGTTTTTAATACAGACTCCTTTTGTCGTACTGTTATTCCATATAAGGCATCCAGACCTTTTGAAAGTTGCCCAGTATACCCCTAATCTTGTAATAAATAAAATCTAGCGATACATAACTTGACATTTCTGCCATCCTTTGTGACATTGTGGAAGGATAACCAACCTTCCAATTAATGGCAATGCATTTCTTAGATGCTTGGTTACACAGTTTCGTTTGATAACAGTCTCCATTATCAACATTTCAAGCAAACAAAAAACAGGGAGAAGGGAGAATCTGTAGACATGCTAAGGTAAAATACATACTCTGACAGAATTCAGCCAGCCTTCACAAGACCATAACATATGCAAATATGTCCCCTTTTGTGTTTTACACCTCCAGCAGAGAAAGTACATTTCTGAATGTATGTTATTCAGATACACTGGCATATAGTACGTTCTATGGAGGGTCTTAAACTGCAGTCATTTATGTCTGAAATGATATGAACATGACTGGACATTCAAACATATCTGTATCCATTCATCATCATCAATAGCTTCTACCAGGTCTTCCTCACATTTTTGTTTTACATGCTTTGTGTCAATGAAAAAGCATCTATCAACCCTTGATACCGTTTGGAAATCAATTTGAGGTTTTTCAGACTGCCTTAAAATGGTTTCAATCTTTGAAACATCTGGCTTGTAAAGTGTTTGCTGCACAGAGAGAATAAAGTGCATCTGCAAAAATTCCCCTCAGCTTCGTCACAGACTGGTCTTCCCTGGCTGCCTGACCCTGCCTGACCCTGCTGAGACTCGTCACCATCTGGTCCTCCAAAGATGAGGCATGACAAAGAATTAACAGTTGTATAATTTAAATGACCATTATTACCAGATCCAAGACTGTAGCTTTAAGCTACTGTACTGTAGCTAGTGTGGGGTCTACCAATCAACTCAAGATGGAAGTTTGTATCATTCACTGATTGTTAATATTCTGCAAAATTCAACTGAGCACCGTAGATTCGTCTTCCCTGGCTGTCTGACCCTGCTGGGACACCTGTCACCATCTGATCCTGCTAAGACATGAAGATCATAGTGTTGTGTACCGGCGGTGCACCATGACAGTGAAGCCTGTAGAGTTGTTGATTACAGTGTCAGTGTGAAAAGTAGGCAATTAGCTAGGGAAACTGACAAATCAATAACTTTACATTGCTATACTGACTCTAATAAACTCACATTGTACAAAAAAATTATTATCGGTCTTCAATCATTTGGCCGCTGGTTTCATCGTTTGATTCAGGTCTAGTATGAATGAGGCAAAAATAATAACGTTACCTACTTTTGGCCAGCTCACTCTATAACGGTACATCAACTGGCGAAAGCTAGCTAAGTTAATTTACTTCTGTTGAAATGGGACAGAAAGGCTACAAAATCTTTCCATACAAACAACAGCTGTTAGATAGCAAAAATAGCCACCTCATATCATTATCTGACAGGCTAGAGCTGAACTGGCTGTGGTAGCTACTAGCTAGCTAATTCACCTCAGTCAAGAGGGGATGAAACATTAGTAAGCTAATGTTACATGTCAGTTACACGTCTAGCTCAGCACTGAGAATAAACACTAGTTGA
Organism: Oncorhynchus tshawytscha; assembly: GCF_018296145.1. Taxonomy (NCBI): domain Eukaryota; kingdom Metazoa; phylum Chordata; class Actinopteri; order Salmoniformes; family Salmonidae; genus Oncorhynchus; species Oncorhynchus tshawytscha. The sequence goes on along the minus strand of NC_056446.1, from coordinate 18,619,115 downwards.
TTTTTTTCCCCTGTTAAGTTAATTAAACAGTGGTTTCCTTGCCAGCTACATCAGTCAACTAAAGAGTAGCCAGTTTCTGCTCTGCTTGCTTTTACAACTCGGAGAAAAGCGCAACACATACACACAGACATCAGCTGCCTCTGTTCATCTCTCCCATGCTGGTCTTATGCGCCAGCCTGTCTGCACGCTGTGTGGTGTCCGAACGGTCCTAAATCCAGCCTCCAAACAGTCTACCCAACCGCTCTAAGGTGCCCACATGGTCCTAAAGCACACCGACACCGTTTTTAGTATAACAGTGCAATGATAAAATAGAGCGGGGCAATTTCTGAATGTGCATGGGGTGTGGGGTATGTCCCCAGTGAAAGTTGCACCCCTGCATATTGACATAGTAAAAAAAAAGGATATTTAATGCTGAAACCTTCATATTAAACACCAATGGTATTCACTAAGTTGATGATTTATATTTAGGAGAATGTTTTACAGCTTTGTCATTCTTTTTAAAAATGTTTAATCATCTTATTTAAATATGTGATAATGCCACACAGAGGGCCAGAGATAATTACAGACACCTGTGATAGTTTGAAGTACCACTAGATGTCTTGTGATAGAGTCCTTGAAAGTTACCAAAATTCTGGTAGTTCACTGGTAAACTTTGAAAGTTTCCAGTAATATACCCTCGCTTTGCAACCCTAACTAGGATACAATGGCAACTTGCTTATACCTCTATTTACGCCTGGCACTAGGTGAGGGATTGTTTACCCAGGGTGCATTGCTGCAGCGTGGTGGATATGGTAGTAGGAAAGTATTGTGGTTTCACATGGTGCTAGCTGTGCTGTACTGCACTGAGCAGACTCTTACCTGTTATCTGACTGTGAGGTTGGCTCCAATGTTTGTCCTGTCTGTGAAATGAAGAGTTTAGATGTACAGGCAGAAACTTGGGCTCATCAAATCATTCAAACCACATCACCGGGAGCCACGATCTAGAAGTGAATGTTGTGTGTAACATTTCTGCTTTGAGAGCACAAAGCAGGTTGAGAAAATAGAGAGAATGTATGCATAGGAGTTGCAAATGAGTTGAAGGACAATTTGCCCATAACCTTAACATTTAACTAACTTAGTTTGATTATGACCAATGCCCACAACTGTGACGTTGTCAAAGATACCCAATGATGTAGACTCAACTCATCTGAATACCTGGTGTTTGGCCTGGTACGACCTTATGTCTTTAACTAAAGAAATCTATTCAACCTCTGTCGAATTTAGTAGATCATTTGCGTATGTAAAACTGCCTCAATAACGTAATTGAAACAGATTGATACAGCAGAAACTACTCCTCAGTAGTATAGTCATGTAAATCTGTCTCTGCATGCAAATACCTGATTATCATGTGGTACATATCAAACCTTTTTCAGCTCTGCCTAATGACAGAGAGTGCATGGCCTCTAATGTCTGTGGACACAATGGTTCACTATGTAATGCAAATAATACACAAGTATTCCATCAAAGATTAAATGTTGCTAGAAAGTAAACAATATATTCCACAAACAGGCCACAATATGCTATGATGGAAGTTGTTCCAATAAAGAAATTCCAGATTTCATTTGAATTGATAATTCTGTTAGATTTTGCCTCAAAACACTGCTCTCCAGTGCTTGGCTTGGCTGCCAGAGTGGGTATAAGGAGAGGTATATTATGTTCTTCCTACATTTGATCTTAGAGGAGATCATTATTTAGTCCAGAGAGGAGCAGTAGAGTTGGGGGAATCCATTATTCCAGGAATACAGGAAAAGGAAGTCTCACAGGGACAACTCACCCAAAATACGTCACACCACCGCAGTGACCTCTGATCCTCTCTGAAGACAACCCCAGAGACTACTCAGGAAAGGAGGTTATGTAAATAGCCTATATATTATGGACTGCATTTGTCCTCTCTCTCTCTCTCTCTCTCTCTCTCTCAAAAATGTATTCTAGTACTGTAGTTAGCTAAACCATACGCTGTATCTGGATTATAAGAGCCATGCTAACAGAATCACTGTGTGTTTTATGGATTTAATGCCAGTTATAATATCTGGATATGAAAATAAACAACGATAACACAGCTCTTTTACTACCAAGTGTTTGCCAAGTACAAATACACTGACATTGGACAGAGCTGTGATTCTGTATGTTCACTGTTGTTGAGTGTTGGTCGGGGTGTTTGTCTGTCCGTCTGTTTGTCCCACCCTGTCCTGATGTGTGTCTAACATGCTGCAACCTGAGCAAACTCGTGTCTATGCCGTTCCCACATGTTTGTGATTTGTGTGTTTGAGGAACTGGTGATTTGCATGGGCGAGCAGGACACACAGACTTAGCCCGGCCACAGGCAGCAGGGCCGTGTGGACGGACGCCGGGTGGCCTCTCAAGTGCTCACTCTCAAAGTCATACCAGCTCATTTGCATGGCCCTGATTTTGTTTTTCCAAGGTGGCTTTGTGAAACAAATGAGCCATAAGCCTGGTTGTCCTGCCCCTGTGAAGACTCTGATCATAGCAGGCAGCTATATCTGGAGAAACAGAGTGCAGCATCAATCCATCTGTCACCATGTCGTCTTTTGTCTCTCACATGTGGAGCCTGATTGTCCCTATGCTGGGTGTTGTCTCAGCATCTATCCTCCTCTTCCTCAGACAGCTGCAGGTACTGTAACAAAAACATGCTTTGGCTTTAGAGGTTAGATTCTACTGAAGTTATAGCGGTTTCCTGCTACTGTATAAAGAGTTGTTATTCTCATTTATTAAACCATTACCATTACAATGATGTCTTCTATATGGGTCTTATCTCTGTCCTGATAAAACGTTATCATGGTTTGAAAGTTATGTGAGTGGTCATTGTAAAAGGAATTCAGTGACAAGTACCTCAAATTTGAATTGTAAAGTGCTTTTAGATATGAAGAAATGAGTTATGACCGCTTATATTTATATTTAAATCCGCTATGCATTGTTGTGCATGTGCTCTCATTTATTCAGCATGGAACATATTGAATGAATAAATGCATAACAATTATCTGTCACAAACTTCCATTCATTCTTTTGACCACCCATCTTGACTTGACCTCCTCCCTCCTCATCCTCCCTCTTCCTTCCTTCCCTCCATCCCTCCATAGCAATCACTCCAGTCAGATCCTGTCTCCCAGACTCTTCCTACATCCTCTGTTTCCCAAGTCTCCACCTCATCTCCATGGCTCCACTGCTTCCTCCAGACTCTGACTTGTTTTAATCCGTCTCTCCAGTCTGTGAGGGGACTGTCGGTCTACTTTCTCTCCCCGCTCCTCTCCCCCTTCCCCTGAACCCTTCATGTTGGCTCGGTGCTGTGGCCCAGTACCTGTCGGTCTGTGATAATAAATACAATTAAAATAAAATATATATATATATTTTTTTATATACTGTATGTATATTTATTAAGGTCCTTCCCAGTTTTCATATTTCACATTTCAAGCCATTACACATTTCATAATTCACAATTTCAGACAATTTCAGACAAGCTCATGGATATTTTTACACTACTCAGAGGCAGTGCTTCTCAATCCTGGTCCCGGAGACCCAAAGGGTCACTAAACACTAATGTGTTTTTAATAACTCCCAACCATACCCCAAGCCACCGCGGCCTGGTCGGTTCTGTTTCCCATCATCCACCTTGATACAGACCAGAACCCCCAGTGTCTGAGCTGAGCTGTGAGAAATGTAGATGAGTCACTCACTCTCCTTTCATCTGAACACACATAAATATGACAGAACACAGAGATACTTTCTCTTTTAAACCGTTAACTCAAAGGGCGAATGGTTTCACAATTTTCCAACACTAATGATGGATTGGGTTTTTTAAGGGATATCTTTTGAACAGAACTAGGTGGAGCCGTTATATTGTAGTCGCAACTTACTGTAGCTACACTACTTTCTCACTATGGATGGAGTAGCACCAGGAAAGCAAGTGCTTATCTGATTATACGTCGGATGTGTGTATACATGTGCATGAAAAAGATGGCGCTCCAGTGGATAGCAGACATTTTACAGGCTCCTGACCAATTCTGCTATTTTGTGTTTTTTTTTTATGCTGATCTTTTTTTGTACATAATGTCTCCGCCATCATTTCCTATGACCGAAAACAGCTTCCGAACATCAGAACAGTGATCACTAACCTCAATTTGGATAGACATTTCTACTTCAACGAGTTGCCAGCTCTGGATGTTCTGCTGACTACGGACCAGGCCATAATCCCCGGGACTCAAATGAGGATGCTACGGCGAAAGAGAGGCAAACGAGCTGGCATTCTGATAAGACTTCGTTGGCGAGCAAATAAACCGCCTCTACCCTTCGTTCTATTGACAAGCGTACAATCACTAGAGAACAAACTAGAAGAGCTCCTCTCAAGACGGTCCTATCCGCGGGACATGAAAAACGGTAATATTTTATGTTTCTCCGAGTCATGGCTGAACAAGGACATGGACAATATACACTGAGTGTACAAAACATTAAGAACTCTGCTCTTTCCATTACATAGACTGACCAGGTGAATCCCGGTGAAAGCTATGATCCCTTATTGATGTCACTTGTTATTTTTCGTAGCTGTCTATTTACCACCACAAACCGATGCTGACACTAAGACCGCACTCAAGGAGCTGTATAGGGCCATAAGCAAACAAGAAAATGCACATCTGGAGGCATCGCTTCCCATGGCCGGTGATTTTAATGCAGGGAAACTGAAATCCACATTTTTACCAGAATGTCACCTGTGCAACTAGAGGCGACAAAACTCTTCATTACCTTTACTCCACACACATACAAGGCTCTCCCTCGCCCCCTCTCTTTGGAAAATCTGACCATAACTCTATCCTCCTGATTCCTGCCTACAAGCAAAATCTAAAACAGGAAGTACCAGTGTCGCTCTCCGATGAAACGGATGCTATGCTACCGGACTGTTTCGCTAGCACAGACTAGAATATGTTCCAGGGTTCATCTGATAACATTGAGGAGTTTACAACATCAGTCACTGGTTTGATTAATAAGTATATTGACAATGTCACCCCAACAGTGGCAGCACTTACGTACATATCCCATCCAGAAGCCATGGATTACATTCAAGAAGCGGGACACTAATCCAGACTCTTATAAGAAATCCTGCTACGACTGTCAATTAGCCATCAAACAGCCAAAGCATCAATATAGGACTAAGATCGAATTCTACTATGCCGGCTCCGATGCTCATCAGATGTGGCATGGTTTGCAAACTATCACAGATTGCAAAGGGAAATCTACCCGCTAGCTGCCCAGTGATGCAAGCCTACCAGACAAGCTAAATGCCTTCTATGCTTGCTTCAAGGCAAGTAACACTGAACCATGCATGAGAGCACCAGCTGTTCCAGACGGCTGTGTGATCTCACTCTCCGCAACTGATGTACATTCACAAGGCCACGGGGCCAGAGGGATTACCAGGACTTGTACTCAGAGTATGTACTGTCCAGCTGGCAACATGTCTTCACTGACATTTTAAACCTCTCCCTGACCTGGTCTGTAATATCTACATGTTTCAAGCAGACCACCATAGTTCCTGTACCCAAGAACGCCAAGGTAACCTGTCTAAAAGACTATCGCTCACATCTGTAGCCATGAAATGCTTTGAAAGGCTGGTCATGGCTCACATCAACACCATCATGCCAGACACCCTGGACCCACTCCAATTTGCATACCGCCCCAACAGATCCCCACATGACGCAATCTCTATTGCACTCCACCCTGCCCTCTCCCTCCTGGACAATAGGAACACCTATGTGATAATGCTGTTCATTGACTATAGCTTAGCGTGCAACACCATAGTATCCTCCAAGCTCGTCACTAAACTTAGGACCCTGGGACTGAACACCTCCCTCTGCAACTGGATGCTGGACTTCCTGACGGGCAAACCTCAGGTGGTGAGGGTAGGCAACAACACATCCACCACTCTGACCCTCAACATGGGGGCGGATCGAGAACTTCATGTTCCTCTGTGTCCACCTCACAAAGGAATGGTCCACACCATTCCTGACCCCATGTAGCAGTCAACTGGTCGATTTCTTTTGGTCGATAGGCTGTTGGTTGATCGAAATAGATTTTTTTTATGTTACACGAGACCACTGTCTGATTCGGTGGACAGTCCAAGAAGAAGGGGAGTGTGGTTAAGATGCACACGGTGTGTGTCTCTTCAGAATGCACTCTCTCCTGCCACTTTGTGCACATTCATTGTTTCATAACTTCATTGTGTGAATTGTTTTTGTCCTTTGATTGTTAGTGTCTATCAATTCCCCATTACATTTATCACCAGTAGTACGTTTATCGTTAATCCCCATCATTTCTAATCTACAATGTTTGTTTGGTTACGGTAATTTCTGTGAATGCATCCAGTATATTATTATTACATTCGTTTACCGTTCTCATTGTCGGGGTGGACATGTTGTTTGCAAGGCTCACAACCTATGCTACACTTGTGAGAAACAAGTTTTGGTTTATTTCATTCCATTTATTCATTGCATTTTGTTTGGAGTGCTCCTGTCTAGGTTGAGTAAGGACACACCTGATTACACATAGAAGTTGGCCTAGGCTACCTGGCCTGCGCGCAAATGTATAAATGTATTTGAAAAACATTTGCAGGTCTCTCCCTTTCGATAACCATCGAGCCTCGGCATGAACGGTAAAAATGTGATGCTCTAATCCAGTGGAAATTTCATAAAATACATTATTACTTTTTATCCCTTGCGTTAATACAGCTGTGTCTGTCCGGAGATCAATGGTCAAAATTCTGAGGGCCCAGAATAGTTAATGCAATGTTTCTAGTTTGCTAGCTTGAGCTTCAGGTCGGACCCAGTTGATAGTTGATACAAGGTTTCTAGTTTGCTAGCTTGAGCTTCAGGTCGGACCCAGTTGATAGTTGATACAATGTTTCTAGTTTGCTAGCTTGAGCTTCGGGTCAGACCCTGTTGATAGTTGATACAATGTTTCAAGTTCATTGCAGACATGCCAAGCGTTTCCAATGTGATTTATAGGATATTCATTTGTGTCAGGAAATTTTCTACCTGCAATGTTTTTATTTTTTGGCTGGGGGGACTTAACTTGGGTCTGGCGACTCCTTGTGACGGGCCGGGAGCCTGCAGGCTTACTTTGGTCATTAGTTGAACGGTGTTTCTTTAGACACATTGGTGCCACTGGCCTCCGGCTTAAGCTGGTGGGTGTTAAGGAGCGCGGTTTGGCGGGTCATGTTCGGAAGGACGCAGAACTCGACCTTTGCCTCTCCAGAGCTCGTTGCGGAGTTGCAGCGATGAGACATTATTATAAGGTCTATAATTATTATAATAAAAATGGTTTCTACAGCTGCACCATTGAGAGCATCTTTACTGGCTGCATCACCGCTTGGTATGGCAACTGCTTGGCATCCGACTGCAAGGCGCTACAGAGGGTAGTGCGTATGGCCCAGTACATCACCGAGTTCCCTCCCATCCAGGACCTCTATACCAGGCGGTGTCAGAGGAAGTCCCTTAAAATTGTCAAAGAATCCAGCCAACAAAGTCATAGACGATCTGCATTGACCCCTTTTTGCACTAATTATTTTTGATTCATCACATATGCTGCTACTGCTTATTATTTATTCTGTTGCCTAGTCACTTACCTATATGTACATATCTACCTCAATTATCTCATACCCCTGCACATCGACTCAGTACTGGTGCCCCGTGCATATAGCCAAGTTATCGTTACTCATTGTGTATTTATTCCTTGTGTTAGGGCCCGTAAGTAAGTATTTCACTGTTAGTCTACACCTGTATTTACGAAGCATGTGACAAATAAAATGTAATTTAGATTTTACTGCATTTATGAGTGCAGTTGATAGTTGATACAAGGTTATATCTGGTGTGTGGTATCCTCTGTGGAAATGGGTGTGATGCTATTACTACATAATAATACTTGCACTGCTTACTTTTTTTAGACAGAGAAACGTCAGGAAAGCATTAAAGCATGTGGTCATCTAATTGTGTCATTGATGTATGTATTCTTGTAGGCTGTTGGCGTGTGATTGGGCTGTATCTCTAATGTTTGTCATGTGAAGGTTGTTTTGCTTTTATGATCGTGGGTAGCATAGAAACACATAAACAGGCCTAAAGGGAAAGCTCACACTCAGTCCTGTCCCTGGTGCTGCTGTTATCTGATGGTCTGGCTCTGCCTCTCCCTGAGCGCCACCGCTACGCAGCTGACCCCTGGTTCAGTCAGTTTCCACCACGTGAAACAGTGTGTGTGTGTGTGTGTGTGTGTGTGTGAGAGTGAGTGAGTGAGTGAGTGTGAGAGAGAGAGAGAGAGAGAGAGAAAGAAAGAGCACTCACATTTGTGTGGTCACGCACTCATGTGTATATGTGTGTGAACCAACCGCTAGCCTCCCTGATATTCTCTTACATCTACTGTGAAGAGCAGTATGAGTGGATCCCCCCACCATTGGAGCACAGCTCAAGTGATGGAAAAAACTCCAGTGCCTTTTATAAACTTCTTAATGTAACTTAATCTACTTACTGAAAACAGATATTTCCAGCTGGGTACATGTGCACTGTTCAAAGATAGTCATATACCTTGTCATCACATCTAGATATACAGTGGGGCAAAAAAGTATTTAGTCAGCCACCAATTGTGCAAGTTCTCCCACTTAAAAAGATGAGAGAGGCCTGTAATTTTCATCATAGGTACACTTCAACTATGACAGACAAAATGAGAAAAAAAATCCAGAAAATCACATTGTAGGATTTTTAATTAATTTATTTGCAAATTATGGTGGAAAATAAGTATTTGGTTAATTACAAAAGTTTCTCAATACTTTGTTATATACCCTTTGTTGGCAATGACAGAGGTCAAACGTTTTCTGTAAGTCTTCACAAGGTTTTCACACACTGTTGCTGGTATTTTGGCCCATTCCTCCATGCAGATCTCCTCTAGAGCAGTGATGTTTTGGGGCTGTTGCTGGGCAACATGGACTTTCAACACCTTCCAAAGATTTTCTATGGGGTTGAGATCTGGAGACTGGCTAGGCCACTCCAGGACCTTGAAATGCTTCTTACGATGCCACTCCTTCGTTGCCCGGGCGGTGTGTTTGGGATCATTGTCATGCTGAAAGACCAAGCCACGTTTCATCTTCAATGCCCTTGCTGATGGAAGGAGGTTTTCACTCAAAATCTCACGATACATGGCCCCATTCATTCTTTCCTTTACACGGATCAGTCGTCCTGGTCCCTTTGCAGAAAAACAGCCCCAAAGCATGATGTTTACACACCCATGCTTCACAGTAGGTATGGTGTTCTTTGGATGCAACTCAGCATTCTTTGTCCTCCAAACACGACGAGTTGAGTTTTTACCAAAATGTTCTATTTTGGTTTCATCTGACCATATGACATTCTCCCAATCTTTTTCTCCAAATGTTCTCTAGCAAACTTCAGACGGGCCTGGACATGTACTGGCTTAAGCAGGGGGACACGTCTGGCACTGCAGGATTTGAGTCCCTGGTGGCGTAGTGTGTTACTGATGGTAGGCTTTGTTACTTTGGTCCCAGCTCTCTGCAGGTTATTCACAAGGTCCCCCCGTGTGGTTCTGGGATTTTTACTCACCGTTCTTGTGATCATTTTGATCCCACAGGGTGAGATCTTGCGTGGAGCCCCAGATCGAGGGAGATTATCAGTGGTCTTGTATGTCTTCCATTTCCTAATAAGTGCTCCCACAGTTGATTTCTTCAAACCAAGCTGCTTACCTATTGCAGATTCAGTCTTCCCAGCCTGGTGCAGGTCTACAATGTTGTTTCTGGTGTCCTTTGACAGCTCTTTGGTCTTGGCCATAGTGGAGTTTGGAGTGTGACTGTTTGAGGTTGTGGACAGGTGTCTTTTATACTGATAACAAGTTCAAACAGGTGCCATTAATACAGGTAACGAGTGGAGGACAGAGGAGCCTCTTAAAGAAGAAGTTACAGGTCTGTGAGAGCCAGAAATCTTGCTTGTTTGTAGGTGACCAAATACTTATTTTCCACCATAATTTGCAAATTCATAAAAAATCCTACAATGTGATTTTTCCTAATTTTGTCTGTCATTAGTTGAAGTGTACCTATGATGAAAATTACAGGCCTCTCTCCTCTTTTTAAGTGGGAGAACTTGCACAATTGGTGGCTGACAAAAAAATACTTTTTTGCCCCACTGTGCATTGTTCCATGGATGGAAAGTTGCTTTGTCATTGTTTTTTCAAAGTCAGACGAGAGAATTTAAACACGGCAAGTATAGCCAGTCAGCTGAGAGAAAATTAATCAAATATCTCTTAATTATGTGGAGTAAGATTTCCCAGCAATTATTCAAGTGCTGAAGTGCGTTTTAATGGTCTTAACTCTTAAGAGCTGCTCTTAAACATCTTACTGTGTTTGCCAGAACGGCTGTTGTTTGTGCGTTCGTCCTTGCTTTTGTATGTGTGTGTGAGTCACTGAGTTCAAAGTGCACCCTGGCTCAGTGTGGGAGAGCACCCTGAATGATGTCTGTTAGCTCAAAATGTGTCTTGGCGAGCACTCTGCTGGCTCTGGTGCTTGGGGGTGGGGGGTGGGGGGGGGTAAAGGCTTCCCTGGCCTTGGGCCGAGAGAGACCAGAGTGCTGTTGGTGGCTAAGGGAAACCCCACATCCATCCGAGGTGGAGATCAGCTAGCGGAGTGAAGAATGCACTGGCCATGCCAAAACGGAAAATTAAAGAGAGCTCTCTCAGGGACGTCCAGTGAGGGGGGAATAACATCATGTTACCCATCGGCAGAGCACAGCGACTAGGCTGGAACTCATCCTGAAAAACACACTCTGCCATTAACTGTTATACATGGGGCTCATAATGCCTTGGCGCTGACCCTTTGCACTTAGTTAGATTGAGACCATCCTAATGATTTGGCAACAGCAGCAGCAGACTCCTTAAACCTCTTCTCTGTACATTTTTTAACCATGTTATGACCTTAGAGTCCTTTGTGAACAAGGCATGCAACACACAAGAAGGTTGTCTTTTACCAACACCAGATAGCATATAAGCACGTCATAAGCAATGGCAAACTGCAACATTTTCTCTCATCTTCATGGCAAAATGTGAAGAATAGCAGGAGATGAGCTATAAAACAGCACATTTTTTCTTTCTGCCCCATGGCAAAATGTGTTGAATTGCAGGAAGTTAGCTTTAAAACTTCAAAATGTTCTCACAATCTCATGGCAAAATGTATAAAATAGCATTACAAATCTGCAAACTTTTCTCTCTGTCCATGGCAAAATGTGTTGAAATGTGGAAGTTAGCGGTTTTCCCCCCAAAATGTTTTTGTTGTGTCACGGCTGTTGAAGGCGGAGGACCAAGGTGCAGCGTTGTGAGCGTACATGTTCTCTTTATTTGGAAAATGACACCGAACAAAACAATAAACACTACAAAAACAAACCGTGAAGCTAAAGGCTATGTGCCCTAAACAAAGTCAACTAATCACAAACACAGGTGGGAAAAAGGGCAGCCTAAGTATGGTTCTCAACAACGATAGACAGCTGTCCCTGATTGAGAACCCCACCCGGCCAAAACATAGAACTACACAACATAGAACATAGCATACCCACCCCAACTCACGCCCTGACCAAACCAAAATAGAGACATAAAAAGGATCTCTAAGGTCAGGGCGTGACATGTTGTTGTTGGTTTTTGGGTTGGGGGGCCCCGTGGTGGTAGGTGTTCCCCAGAACACAGCAAGGACAAGGTAACAGGAAGATGGCTTTTAATGCCATATGGTACAAAGACTATTCATGGCTGGAATATTCAGAAAGCCAGGACTCACCAATTGTTTTGTATGCAGACACTTTTCACAACCCAATGTCCCTCCATCTGCCTTCAAATGATCCTAGAATTGTCCCTGATTTCAGTGTGCTGCTAAGCCTCACCCAAAGCAGCACTTGCCATGCAGTCAGATGTGTATGTCAGTCCCCTTTAGAGCACAGCCTGGAACCAGTTACATATACCCTCAAGCTTCAGTAGCAGTAAGTGAAATATTACTCCTGGACTAATTTACAGATTCAATGGAGACTCTCCCTGACTCTCTCTTTCTCTCACTAACAGGCATTCATTCAGTCCCCAGTTCAGCTCAGACCACACTGAACCCTGAGGTGTCCCAATGCCATAATGACCATAATATGTACATAGGATATCATCTACTAAGTTGATCATATAGTTGAAGTCAGAAGTTTACATACACTTAGGTTGAAGTCATTAAAACTAGTTTTTCAACCACTCCTCACATTTCTTGATAACAAACTATAGTTTTGGCAAGTCAGTTAGGACATCTACTTTGTGCATGACACAAGTCATTTTTCCAACAATTGTTTACAGACAGATTATTTCACTTATAATTCCCTGTATCACAATTCCAGCAGGTCAGAAGTTTACATACACTAAGTATGTCAGTGCCTTTAAACAGCTTGGAAAATTTCAGAAAATGATGTCATGGCTTTAGAAGCTTCTGATAGGCGAATTGACATAATTTCAGTCAATTGGAGGTGTACCTGTGGATGTATTTCAAGGCCTACCTTCAAACTCAGTGCCTCTTTGCTTGACATCATGGGAAAATCAAAAGAAATCAGCCAAGACCTCAGAAAAAAAATTGTAGACCTCCACAAGTCTGGTTCATCCTTGGGAGCATTTTCCAAATGCCTGTAGGTACCACGTTCATCTTTACAAACAATAGTATGCAAGTATAAACACCAAGGGACCATGCAGCGGTCATACCGCTCAGGAAGGAGACGCGTTCTGTCTCCTAGAGATGAACGTACTTTGGTGCGAAAAGTGCAAATCACTCCCAGAACAACAGCAAAGGACCTGGTGAAGATGCTGGAGGAAACAGGTACAAAAGTATCTACAGTAAAACGAGTCCTATGTCGACATAACCTGAAAGGCTGCTCAGCAAGGAAGAAGCCACTGCCCCAAAAACCGCCATAAAAAAGCCAGATTACGGTTTGCAACTGCACATGGGTACAAAGATGGTACTTTTTGGAGAAATATCCTCTGGTCTGATGAAACAAAAATAGAACTTGGTTCTTCCAAATGGATAATGACCCCAAGCATACTTCCAAAGTTGTGGCAAAATGGCTTCAGGACAACAAAGTCAAGGTATTGGAGTAGCCATCACAAAGTCCTGACCTCAATCCCATAGAACATTTGTGGGCAGAACTGAAAAAGTGTGTGCGAGCAAGGAGGCCTACAAACCTGACTCAGTTACACCAGCTCTGTCAGGAGGAATGGGCCAAAATTCACCCAACTTATTGTGGGATGGTTGTGGAAGGCTACCCGAAACGTTTGACCCAAGTTAAACAATTTAAAGGCAATGCTACCAAATACGAATTGAGTATATGTAAACTTCTGACCCACTGGGAACGTGATGAAAGAAATTAAAGCTGAAATAAATAATTCTCCCTACTATTATTCTGACATTTCACATTCTTAGAATAAAGTGATCCTAACTGACCTAAGACAGGGAATTTTTACTAGGATTAAATGTCAGGAATTGTGAAAAACGGAGTTTAAATGTATTTGGCTAAGGTGTATGTAAACTTCCGACTTCAACTGTACATTGACTATCATGTTTTCATAGTTTACAGGTGGAAGACATACACTTGGGGGGCTGAGAAAATATACCTTCCAGTATATTTAGGGTTGTGATATTCAGTCTAACAAACAGCTGTCATTTAAGACAATAGTTAAAAGGTGGCTTTTAGATACTTAACTTATTAAAAGGGATATTCAATATTAAATACATTTTATTGTCAAACTCTAGAATTGCAGGAACTTTTTTATGGAAATATTAATGTGCATCATTATAATAAAACTCAGTCTTCATCTTTTGTGTCTTGATATAAATAAATATGCATGTGTGCATCATTATAATAACTCAGTATTTTGTATCTTAATATTTGCCTTGAAATACTTTCATTAATGATGGTGATGACTTATCCTTCCACTTATACTGTTGTTTTTTTAAATACCCCTCCATATACCCATCAAGAGAGGCATCATAAGTCATGTCAAACTGTGTAGAATTGCAGGAAATGCGTTTTAAAATGTCAAAACAAATTCTGGGTAATCCCCGGACACCCCTTCTGTTTGCCCTTCTCCCCTCCCAATATCTACACCATATTTTCGCCCTTGGTCTCTATTATTCCTGTGGTCTGTAATAATTATGTGGTGTATGCTAATATTAGTTAAGATGTGCGCCTGACTGTGACCATCTCTTGAGAGAAAAATCTCTGTTTTAACCATAAACTGCAAAAATAATACACTCAACTACATTAGTGATTGACAGGAAAAGGAGTAAAATGTTAAAGTGTGGTGGGTTGGATTCTGAATAGATAATAAATGAACAATGACATCCATGCACAACAGAGCACTGTTCTGTTTTTTTTTCTCTTGTAATACTACAGTGTTTGCTATGAAAACAGACTGAGTACTGTGCAAGGAACACAACACAGTGTAGGTTTACTCAAAGCATCCTCTGTTTTACCATCCATACAGCACAAGTCATGGAAGAAGATCAAGAACATGGTCCACTGGTCTCCGTTCGTCATGTCCTTCAAGAAGAAGTACCCTTGGATCCAGCTGGCGGGTCATGCAGGTAGGCCTTGACAACGCTGCTTCTGCAATGTGGGGATTCTGGGATAAGGCTATGGATGGAATGTGTGTTTCGTGTTCCGCTCTCTTTCTCCCGGCTGGATTTGATACGCTACAGTGACCATTGTGTTTGGAATTCAAATATAGTCTCATGCTAAGCATCGGGGATAAACTTGTACATCATATATTCAAAGGCTCAGTACTACAATTCTGGCATAGCTAAGAGTTTCATAATATTAGTATTTACTTTAACTAGGCTACCTGTAATTGAATATTTCACTCAGAATCAGATAAGACTTTTTCTTTAGCAACAGGACCAAGCAATGTAAACCAGGCCTACAACCTCTACTGTAGTTTGTCTAAATGTTTTTATTGCATGTGATGGTTCCTCTCAGGCAGTTTCAAGGCGGGGGCTAACGGGCGGATCCTGAAGAAGCACTGTGACTGTGAGCAGCGCTGCCTAGACTGGCTGATGAATGACGTGCTGCGGCCCTACGTACCGGCCTACCACGGAGACGTGGAGAAGGACGGGGAGAAGTACAACCAGATGGACGACCTACTCTCTGAGTTCGACCTGCCCTGCGTCATGGACTGCAAGATGGGCGTCAGGTGAGTGTCGGACACTGGAATGACACACTTTCATAGGCAGGTGCATCTCTGCGTTGAAGTTGCAATTAGGCACAGATCTAATCTCAGTTAAACGGCATGGTAACTCTCAGATCTCTTTGTTCCGGTTTGACAGGTTAGGGTAAGGTCCAATATTTAGTCAGGCAGACATCCATTAGGCCTAGCACCGAGGAATGACCATCACCCTCCCCTACAGTGAAGAGATCGTCCTATAGCTAGCAGACAGCCAGCTGGCCCCTCTCTCACACCATGGCTTAAATCAGCCTGTTGGGAAAGTGTTGTGAACCCAATTCCATTCCTTTGGGTTAATTATTTGGCTGTTGAACTCCACATACAGTGCCTTGCGAAAGTATTCAGCCCCCTTGAACTTTGCGACCTTTTGCCACATTTCAGGCTTCAAACATAAAGATATAAAACTGTATTGTTTTGTGAAGAATCAACAACAAGTGGGACACAATCATGAAGTGGAACTACATTTATTGGATATTTCAAACTTTTTTAACAAATCAAAAACTGAAAAATTGGGCGTGCAAAATTATTCGGCCCCCTTAAGTTAATACTTTGTAGCGCCACCTTTTGCTGCGATTACAGCTGTAAGTCGCTTGGGGTATGTCTCTATCAGTTTTGCACATCGAGAGACTGAAATTTTTTCACATTCCTCCTTGCAAAACAGCTCGAGCTCAGTGAGGTTGGATGGAGAGCATTTGTGAACAGCAGTTTTCAGTTCTTTCCACAGATTCTCGATTGGATTCAGGTCTGGACTTTGACTTGGCCATTCTAACACCTGGATATGTTTATTTTTGAACCATTCCATTGTAGATTTTGCTTTATGTTTTGGATCATAGTCTTGTTGGAAGACAAATCTCCGTCCCAGTCTCAGGTCTTTTGCAGACTCCATCAGGTTTTCTTCCAGAATGGTCCTGTATTTGGCTCCATCCATCTTCCCATCAATTTTAACCATCTTCCCTGTCCCTGCTAAAGAAAAGCAGGCCCAAACCATGATGCTGCCACCACCATGTTTGACAGTGGGGATGGTGTGTTCAGGGTGATGAGCTGTGTTGCTTTTACGCCAAACATACTCCTTCCATTTCAATATTATCGCTTGCACAGTGCTCCTTGGGATGTTTAAAGCTTGGTAAATCTTTTTGCATCCAAATCCGGCTTTAAACTTCTTCACAACAGTATCTCGGACCTGCCTGGTGTGTTCCTTGTTCTTCATGATGCTCTCTGCGCTTTTAACGGACCTCTGAGGCTATCACAGTGCAGGTGCATTTATACAGAGACTTGATTACACACAGGTGGATGGTATTTATCATCATTAGTAATTTAGGTCAACATTGGATCATTCAGAGATCCTCACTGAACTTCTGGAGAGAGTTTGCTGCACTGAAAGTAAAGGGGCTGAATAATTTTGCACGCCCAATTTTTCAGTTTTTGATTTGTTAAAAAAGTTTGAAATATCCAATAAATGTCGTTCCACTTCATGATTGTGTCCCACTTGTTGTTGATTCTTCACAAAAAATACAGTTTTATATCTTTATGTTTGAAGCCTGAAATGTGGCAAAAGGTCCGCAAAGTTCAAGGAGGCCGAATACTTTCGCAAGGCACTGTATGTGTTACAGTTGTCAAACTCTCCCTTGTTAAGTTTGCATCAGATGTATACCATATACGGGTTATAATTGTTCTCTCCTTAGCTACTTTGTAATGTTATTAGTGACCAGTGAAGTATTGGAGTGTCTTCCGAGCCACTTTAAACTGTATGCTAACAGGTCAGGCCTGTTTTGATACAGTATCCTATATTGCTGAAATTAATAGCTGTGTTGCTCTCTCCCTCTCCTCTCTTTTCCTCTCTAGCCCAGCTTTGTGTGCTCATGTGAACATTCTCTGGAAGGGCACTGCACTGCAGAGATGGACAGAGTTAGAGATAACCAGATGGCCAGGATATTAGCAAATTATAAACCGGCCTGTCCAAACACAACAATGTGGTGCAGCTCTAACAGGCTAAAGCCTGGCCTGTTATTGAGGTAGCTGGCTGCTGCAGCACAAATCAGAATTTGAATCTGCAAAGGAAAGGTTGAGAAAACAGAGGCCCTTATTCAGGGTTGAACTGAGGAAAAGGGAACCCCTCCTGTCTTCTAAAGTATATTATGTGAAATAAAACAGTTGCTCTTCTTCATTCACATGTTGGCTCCTGGGATATGATCACTCACTATAGCCACGACAATACTATCACAACTTTGTCAAACAAGAATTATCGTTATTGTATTGGACAATGTTTGTATTCCAAGATATAAAGAGTACAAATATCCTTTATATTGTCCCATAAAAGGACATTTATTTTGTTGCTGGACTGGTAACACCATAAAACCATAAAATCCCATTCAACAAGTCAGTACCAAACAGATAGGAATGAGTGAGTAATCTCTTTTGCTTCTCTGTCCACCAAAGGACATACCTGGAAGAGGAGCTGGCCAAGGCCCGTAAAAAGCCCAGTCTAAGGAAGGACATGTACCAGAAGATGGTGGAGGTTGACCCCCTGGCGCCCACACCGGAGGAGCAGGAGCAGCAGGCGGTCACCAAGCCCCGCTACATGAAGTGGAGAGAGACCATCAGCTCCACCGCTACACTAGGCTTCCGCATCGAGGGCATCAAGGTGAGGACAGCTGGACTGCTGTGTGAATGGACACTACAATGCATCGTGATATACAGTAAAGTGATGCATTGTAACGTTTACATTTCAGTCATTTAGCAGACGCGCTTATCCAAAGCAACTTATAGGAGCAATTAGGGTTAAGTGCCTTGGTCAAGGGCATATCGACAGATTTTTACCTTGTCACTCGGGTATTCAAACCAGCGACCTTTCAGTTACCTGCCCCATGCTCTTAACCGCTAGGCTACCTGCCATCATACTCTCGAAAACTCACTTAACAGTCAATTGTTGAGAAAATTAAACACTATAGGGAAGATGACAAAATCCTGCATATGCCAGTCTGTACATTCTGTAGTTACTAGTCAAAATTATAAATGGTGAAAAAAAGATCTCAAAATCTACCCATAAGGAAAAAAGTTATAATGGGAAATCGAGTGTGTAATTCTGCTTGTAAGGGCTGACCATGATGGTCCTGCTTGGTTTGCGTACAGACAACCTGCAGTCGCCCCTTAATAGCATTCCTCATACTAAGGGTTGCCAGGGCCAACAGGGGGGGATCCCTTCTCTTTAGTCTCAGTGTGTATAGGCTGTGTTGAGTGTTTTTGTCACAAATAGGGCCTGCTTGTGACACTTCTATTGACAGTAACATCAGTTGCTGAAGCATCCCATTCACTCCCACACACCATCAGTCTCCCTCCAAGCTGACATGAATAGATTCAGTGCAGCAGACATACAGACAGATGGTCTGATCATGTGATTCTGCCTCAGTAAAGCTAAGCATACTAATAGTCTTATTTGTAAAAAGCTGGGAGCAACAACAACAAAAAAGAGCATATCTGCAGCATATCCTTCCTAGGCAATTAGATTACATGAGGGTAGTCTAATACCTCCTAAAGCCAAGAGGGAGACATCCTGGCCATGTTTGGGCCGTAACACCGTCTTCCAGAATTTGTCTCCTCTAATGAGGGCCTGTGGTTTGACTCTGGAGGGCTACAGACAGATGTGCTGGATGAATAGTTCAGACTGGACCGGCAGTGTAGGGAGCAGCGGCAGGGCTGTCCGGAGTTTTCCACTCCAACCATGTCCATAGATGGCCTCGGCCCGCGGGGCTCCTCTGGCTCTCTCTGTTGTCATGACATCAGGGGTTGCCCTCGGAGACTGTGTGTGGAATCAAAAGGCTCTCTGAGTTTTTTGAGTGCACACAGCTGCTATTGTGTCTGTTGGGTCCCAGCTCAATGCCCATATTATTGTCTGCTTGCATATTAATGTTTGACAGACACTCTTATCCATAGTTACAGTTAGTGCATTCATCTTAAGACATTCATCTTAAGCTAGTTGAGACAACCTCCTACATTATTTATATTTATATATGTATATATATATATACACAATAGTGGGTGGACACCCCTTCAAATGAGTGGATTCGGCTATTTCAGCCACACCCGTTGATGACAGGTGTATAAAATAGAGCACACAGCCATGCAATCTTTATTGACAAACATTGGCAGTGGAATGGCCCGTACTGAAGAGCTCAGTGACTTTCAACGTGGCACTGTCATAGGATGCCACCTTTCCAACAAGTCAGTTTGTCAAATTTCTGCCCTGCTAGGGCTGCCCCGGTCAACTGTAAGTGCTGTTATTGTGAAGTGGAAACGCCTAGGAGCAACAAAGTCTCATCCGCGAAGTGGTAGGCCACACAAGCTCACAGAATGAGACCACAGAGTGCTGAAGAGTGTAGCATGTAAAAATCATCTGTCCTCTGTTGCAACACTCACTACCAAGTTCCAAACTGCGTCTGGAAGTAACGTCAGCACAATAACTGTTCGTCGGGAGCTTAATGAAATGGGTTTCCATAGTGGAGCTGCCACACACAAGCCTAAGATGACCTTGCACAATGCCAAGCGTCAGCTGGAGTGGTGCAAAGCTCGCCGCCATGGGACTCTGGAGCAGGGGGAACTTTTTTTCTGGAGTGATGAATCACGCTTCACCATCTGGCAGTCCAACGGACAAATCTGGGTTTGGCGGATGCCAGGAGAACACTACCTACCCGAATGCATAGTGCATAATGCATAATGCATAGTGCCAACTGTAAAGTTTGGTGGATGAGGATACTGGTCTGGGGCTGTTTTTCATGGTTCGAGCTATGCCACTTAGTTCCAGTGAATGGAAATCTTAACGCTACAGCAGACATTCTAGACGATTCTGTGCTTACAACTTTGTGGCAACAGTTTGGGGTAGGCTCTTTCCTGTTTCAGCATGACAATGCCCCCATGCACAAAGCCAGGTCCATACAGAAATGGTTTGTCGAGATCGGTGTGGAAGAACTTGACTGCCCTGCACAGACCTCAACCCCATTGAACACCTTTGAGATGAATTGGAACGCCGACTGCGAGCCAGGCCTAATCGCCCAACATCAGTGCCCGACCTCACTAATGCTCTTGTGGCTCAGTGAAATCAAGTCCCTGCAGCGATGTTCCAACATCTAGTGGAAAGCCATCCCAGAAGAGTGGAGGCTGTCATAGCAGTAAAGGGGGGACCAACTTCATATTAGTGATTTTGGAATGAGATGTTTGACAAGCAGGTGTCCATGGTCATGTAGTGTATCTACTGAGATAGTAAAGCACAGCTTTGTTGTTGTGTTTGAATATGTGCACATTAAGTATGTGCAGACGTGTCCTGCTGTCTAAGCAATATGATGCAAAACATTGGGCCACTTTCCTATTTTGTTCACCTCTTGCAGCAGGGTTTTCCTGTGTAGAGAAATGCCTACAGTATGTAGAATGGTATAGTAAGTTCCACGTTATGGGTCTGACTTTTGAAGTTATTTTGCCTCCCCTTGAATGATAGAGGTCTCAGACATAACATAATGTTGGAGGCCCCATCCTCAGCTCTTTCTTTCCCTTCCTCTTTGCAGAAGGAAGACGGGACGGTAAACAGAGACTTTAAAAAGACCAGGAGCAGAGAGCAAGTGACAGAGGCATTCACTGACTTTGTCAAAGGAAACCAGAACATCCTGGTGAGTGTGTGTGCATGTGTGTGTGAGTCTTTCAGTGTGTGTGTGTGTGAGAGAGTGTGTGCCTCCATCTGTCTGTGAGCCAGAGCCCCCTACCTCTGTGACAGACCTCCTTCCCTCTTCGTCACAGTCTAAAGGCCTCTGGAGGGAGCTCCCATGGACTTCCCCCTCTCTAATGGCCCAGGAAGTGAGGTTATAGCCGGGGAGGCTGTGTGTGATGTTGGCCTCCCAGGGTTCTGGAAACAGGGCAGGGAAAGGGAAAGTAAAGAGAAAGGGGGATACCTAGTCAGTTGTACAACGGAATGCATTCAACTGAAATGTGTCTTCCGCATTTAATCCAACCTGAAACTAAACATTCAAAAAAGATTTCCTCCATTCCATTCAAACAAGATTTCCTCCATTCCATTCCACATTGGTTTGTCATGTGTTTATCTGGCACCACTAGGCTCAAGCCAAGGCTGGCAAGCCCAGCCAAACCCACTATCTCTGTCATTGTGTGGTGGGCCTTGGCCCCACTGTTGTGTACTTAACTGTCACTCATGTGTGGCCTTTATCTCTCTCTCTACTGAGCTGATCTGTTGGCCAATAAGGTTTGCACTATGGAGTTATCAAAATTCACACAATGGTCTGTTTATGAGTAACGTTGTGTAATGAATACAGATTTCAATTCAGTTCAATTTTGTGGTATTTCTAACATAGTTTGTACATGAAATAACACACTTTCACCTTGAGCCTTGAATTAATGAAAGCTTTCCCACATCTCCCTGGGTAGATTGAATAATACCTATTTTGTTCTCGCCTGTCTGTTTTCAGAACTGTTATCTGGACAGACTGAAGGAAATCATGAACACTCTGGAAATATCAACCTTCTTCAAGACCCACGAGGTAAACAAAATCAATTTTTGTCCTCCGCTGGTATTTTATCTACAGTT
This sequence comes from Oncorhynchus tshawytscha, assembly GCF_018296145.1. Classification (NCBI taxonomy): domain Eukaryota; kingdom Metazoa; phylum Chordata; class Actinopteri; order Salmoniformes; family Salmonidae; genus Oncorhynchus; species Oncorhynchus tshawytscha. The sequence goes on along the minus strand of NC_056446.1, from coordinate 18,597,223 downwards.
GTAACATTTACTGAAATGAACGCATTTGAGATCCGCCCATATACCACTCAACTGATACAGGAGGCTACAATCTGGGCAGTGGAAATACATGAACAATGGCATCTATACAAACACCAACTAATCACAGGACATTGTTATTCCAAACAGGAAGCGTAGTCAGGCTCAGGCACGTGAACTGATAGGGCTCAACCGATGCCTGAGTACATGCCCTTTGCCCCCCAATGACAAAGTGCCCTTGCAGCTCGGTGGATTTAAGACATTTTATGTATAACTTTTTTATTACATTTTAAATGTAACGAATTGCACATCAAACTAGCTAATTTCATAAGCTCTCGAATATCAGAAAAGGTCCCCCTCCCCCGCCCCAAGAGCTCACTCGTCTGACTTGCACGCAGTGGCCATTGGCACCGGGCATGGAGACTTGAATACTGGTAGGAGGCTACTTTTGAGTTGGATCTGTCCTATGTGTCTCTGACTGTTAGTGACAAAGAATGGGGCATTTCCGCTGCTTCTTAGTAAGATGCAGATTTCAGCTGCAATTAAGTTAAAACAAGTTTGTTTCAATAGCATAGCTGACTATTACATCATCATTCACTCTGATCAGATGATATTTATTTAACTAGGAAAGTCAGTTAAGAACAAATTATTATTTACAATCATGGCCGACACCGACCAAACCCTAACGACGCTGGGCCAATTGTGCACCATCCTATTGGACTCCCAATCACGGCCAGTTGTGATACAGCCTGGAATCAAACCAGGGTCTGTAGTGACGCCTCTAGCACTGAGATGCTGTGCCTTAGACTGCTGCGCCACAAGGGAGGCCAAATAGGTAGACACTCTTCCCGATGTCAATCATCTAGGCCTAGGAGTCACTGGCATTAGCTTGCATACAATGTGTGATGATGGCTGTTGTTGCAGATAGCCCCCCTTCTTGGTGCTGTGGCGTTTCAGAGGAAATGTTGAGACACAGGCCCTTGAACAAACCTCCCAGGAATAACCTATGTATGTTAACCCCTCAGATATACCTACTGTATGTGAAACCAGTGGGTCTTTATAGTAACATTTGATCTAACTTTAGCCCTCAATGGCTAAAACGGGTTATTTCCAAGTAATGAGCTCTGTACATCTCTATGAGTAAGACACACCTGTAAAATGTAATCATCTGGATTGCACTTGTACAGTATAATGTTTTTTCCCTGTCAATGCCTTAATGAGTATTTAACTACAGAAAGCATAGGATCATTAGATCAAATAAGTATCTGAACCTCCAAGTCATAAGGTGAAGTTTAACAGTAAAAGAATGTGTACGGTGTAAGTACATTGAAGGATGTTGATTTAATGGGCAGTTATTTACTCAATGCCGATAACAACCTTTACATGATTATATATGGCGATATAGACCATACAAAATTCTTCATTAGGCTTCTCCCTCTTTATTCTTAGATGGCTACCATACACACATTTCAAATACATTTTAAAATGATGTCTTAGCCTATTCTAAACAGGGGAAAAAGTGTTATTTTAACTGCTAGTTTATGTATTTGGTGCTGACAGAGATCTCAGTGTTTTGAGGGCTAAGATGGATCCCTCTCTCCTTCTCTTCTTCCCCAGGTGATTGGCAGCTCACTGTTGTTCGTCCACGACAAGCGGGAGCAGGCCAAGGTGTGGATGATAGACTTTGGGAAGACCACCCCTCTGCCTGAGGGACAGGTCCTGAGTCACAGAGCCACCTGGGAGGAAGGCAACCGTGAGGACGGCTACCTCTATGGCCTGGACCACCTTATAGACATTCTCACCCAAATGGTGGTGACCCCAGAGCCAGACTCACTCTGAGAGGACCGTCCTGTCACCTCTGTCAACCCATCCCCACCTCGACCCTACCCCCCCTGACAGGACCACCACCTCGCACTACAGTGACGCCTCTGGTGTCCCCAAAAAGCTACCCCATCTCTCTGTCCCTTCCTTATTCCCCCTCTCCCTGGCCCCAGAAAACAAACTGTAACCACATAAGTGAAATGTGATCACTGTTTTGTGTAAACTTGTAGATTCTGTACATACTGCTGTACAGTGTGTTTCTGTTCTGATGAGACCATGGGTTAGGTTCTTTCTCTGCAGCTAGTCCCGTGACAAGCCTTCTTGAGATTTTAGTTGGTTTTGTTTAATGAGGGTTCTTTAAAAAAATTATTTTAGTGTTAGCTAACATTGTAGAGCACTTCTTGCTTTCATAGAGGATTACATTTCTTATGAGTTACAACTTCTATGGTGCTTGGCCTTGTGGTGAAAGAGAGACCATTGAAATAGTTATATTCAGCAGTCGGGCACTTCCTGTGTTTTTAAACTAACATACAATTTAACATTGACAGAAAATGTCAAGGGTCAATATTACCCTTTTTAGCTGATAGGATTGCCATATTCCATTTCCTTTATGTGATTGTATTTGTGACCCCCTTTCCAGAATTCTCCAATGTTTATAATTAGTTTGTTTCTCATTGTGTTACAAAAGCTATTGTAATAGTGCACTTGAGACTGTGTGCCGTGATGTGCCTGTCTATATTCATTTCAGTGCCTTCAGAGTGAAAGTAGAGAAGGTTGCATGAGTAGATTGCCCTCCGATATGCACTAAGAACCTATTTTATTAAGGCTAATGTTGACATTCCTGGAATCAACCATTGAGGAGTGACTATCAGTTCAGAGGTAAATGTACATGAAGCAGAGGGAGTAGGCGACTGCCTGGTCTCTAACAGGAAGTGGCCCTTAACCAAGTAAGAATGAGTTTGCATTCTAAATATTCCAAGTTCTTCAGCCATTCAGAACACTTAAAAAGACCAGGTTTTATTCTCTTATTGTCATGATTCCCTTAGTCAGAGGTGGCATCACCTGTGATACTCTGTCATTAATGTATATGGCCTAGCATTGTACACCCATAATAATCACTGCTCTTGAATGAACCCATCCCATCCTGTTTTCCAAGGAACCTGTTCTTGAGGGGAGTTTGTTATTGTGCACAAGGCAGCTTGTGATTGCTGTTTGCATGGCTATTTGCTATTCAAATCTACCATTCCTGCCTCTTGCCCAAACATCCTGAGGTGGCAAACAAAACTAATGGGATTTCTGTCTATTGGCTAGCAGGTTTATAAACAGGGAGACACTGTCATCATTGTCTGATTGTATTGAATTAGCATTAAGTCATGTTTTGGTGACAATCACACACGCATGACATGGACCATAGAAAGAGTGACTGACATTGTATGGTAGGTTTTTTTAATGGCAGTTAATACCATTTTTTATATGTTGTTTAGCTTACATTAATCATTTAATAGTAATTTCCCTTTAATAGCCATATTAGATACAATATTCTCAGTTATGAGAGTGAAGTGAGGGTGTCCTTGTTTTGTAATGACGGCTCTCTCACCTTTATCTGAGGGACTGAGAGGGGTGTGGTGTGGTGTGTTAGAATGGCAAACATAATGTCCCAAGGAAACAGGGCTCACTTCTCCAAGGCCTTCAATTGGTTGAGGCAGATGATCCTAGCAAGAGAAAATAGACAAATAGTTTTGACTCTAGGTGTCAAACTTGTCTTGTCTTTGAGTGCCATCAAACTACTTTACCGATGTAGCAGGGATAACCATCAACTTGACACTTAAAAAAAGGAATTCAGTTGGTAAATTGAGAGTGAAACTATAGGCTTACTGCATTAGAATGGAAAGCACAGACATAAAGAGTGGAGTGCCCTCTGCTGTTACTGAATTGTATTACACTGAGCAGCATAAAACAAATGACATGGGTGTATTTTACAGAAACACATTTTGACTTTGATTTAAAAATGTTGCCTTCATTCTCTTACTTCATTATTTCTGGAGTACCTTCTTTCAAATCCCTACGTTGTCATTGTGCTTGTAGTTTTTGTGTAGTCTCTTAGAATGATGTACTCATGACCATATTTATTTCTTTGTGACACTTGCACAAGAACACTAAATGTAGCTAGCTGCATGTGATTTTATTTTTTTACAATCCTGTCATTTTGCTTAAACTCAGTCATGATATAATAATTTAGTAGGTCACTGTAACATAGGCCCGACTCACTGCTTCTTACAATGTGTAAATCATACTGTATGTTTTAGAGATGAACAAGAAGTCTGTGTTCTGTGCACTCTACCAGGTGTTCTTTGTGCCTATGATCTGTGAGACCTAGTTTCGGGCTATGCTGGCCACGGAGTGGTTTGTTGACGTGGAGATTGTCATAGCAATGTCATCTGTCATCCCGGTCCAGGTTGACATGATTGTGTCCTTCGTCTCCTAGCCTTGTGCTGTGACACTGTGGGGATGTTGTGATTGATATACACACACACTGTGCCTTTAGGTCCTCTGGTCATTGTGCTGTCATTACCCATGGATCTTCTTATATAAATCATGCCATCATGTCAATACTGCAAGCAAAACTACCCACTGGGCACACACTGGTTAAATCAACTTTGTTTCCACGTCATTTCAATGAAATTACGTTGAACCAACGTGGAATAGACGTTGAATTGACGTCTGCCCAGTGGGTATGCTTGGCTGTACAATTTTACCGTAGTAAATTTGAACGGAGTGGTTTAAATGCTACCACTTGTTTGTGCCTTTTATTTCAATGTACTGCTCTCTGTCTTGGTTACGGCACATGTAAATTTAGTTATTCCACATGGACTTCTTGTCAAGCACTTTTCACACAACCCGTTCTTAATGAATATTTACACCATGTCATGTGTGGGACAAATCTCCCTAGCCCCATCCATACCTGATTCTAACTTGCGTCCTTTGTCTGGATCTTGTCCACATTCTGATTGTGCGCAAATTTTTAGACAGGTGTGGACAATCGAAAATCACATTGTGATCTGATTATGATCAGATCATCCTGTCCGCATCCGGAGGTAGTCAGACATGCATTGTGTCTGGATATCTTACAAGTCTAGACAGATCTGGACAGAATCAATATGTGTCTTACATCAAATAAATATATCATATTTTGAAAGAATAGCAGTGAAATAATCTGCTTAAAGGAAGGGACCAGGACATCTAGTCACAATGCAAACACAGTGGATGGATAGCAGACGCATTTTAACCATATGTAGACACATTTCTGGAAATATGGGCACAATCAGAATGAAGAAAAGATCAAGAGACAAGGACCAATGTTAGCACCAGGTATAAACAGGGCTCCTGTCTCTTCATCTCCCTGTTCTGCCTGACCAATTTTCATCTAATAAGAGCCTGTTCAGACATTAGGCCACAAGCACAGGAAGATGTAGCCTAGATAAGGTACATGTAAGGATGTACATGGCAGCATGCTTTCAGATCCCCCCCAGAAAGGAGAAGTGCATCATCCCACCCCTAGGCTCTTCGCTGCATGGTGTTTTTGTCTAAGAATATACCTTTTCGTGTTAAATACGCAAACAAGATTATGCTCAGAATATAAACGCAACCGTTTACATGACGACTGAAAGGCACAGAGTCAACAGCACCCTAGCACCACAACAACAATACATGTTTTAAATGTAACATTTATTTAACTAGGCAAGTCAGTTAAGAACAAATTCTTATTTACAATGACAGCCTACCAGGGAACAGTGGGTTACCTGCCTTGTTCAGGGGCAGAACAACAGATTTTGACCTTGTCAGCTCAGGGATTCAATCCCGAAACCTTTCAGTTACTGGCCCAACACTCTAACCACTACCAATAAAGCATAAAACCACTACCAAGAACCACAACCCAAGATGAGGCAGTCATTTCCAACATGGCATTGTAGCAGATGAAGTGTTGTTAGTATGTACTTCTATAGCTACAGTTTGGCCACCAGCATAGATCAAAACACATATAATGTCAACACTCCCAAGCACTGGGAGTATAAATATAGATGATTCTAATGCTATAGATTTAACTAAGCAAGTCAGTTAAGAACAAATCCTTATTTACAATGACAGCCTACCCCAGACAAACCCTAATGACACTGGGCCAATTGTGTGCTGCCCTATGGGAATCCCAATAACAGCCAGTTGTGACACAGCCTGGAATTGAACCAGGGTCTGGAGTGATGCCTCTAGCACAGAGATGTAGAGCCTTAGACCACTGCGCCATTCAGGAGTCCATTATGCTGAAGAACATCTCCCACACATTCAACCTAAAGTAGCTTACGCCACAAAATGCACCATTGGTCAATTACTGTATAACAAACTGTTGATTTCCTCTGAAATAGTTACATCACCGAAATAGTACTAGGCTCTTTTGTTTTTTAGATGCACCTGTTGCCACCTAGTGGCCAAACTACACAATACCAAGCAGATCTTACACGTAGATGGAAGGTCAGGGGGCATGAGAAACATTTCATCTCCACAAACACAACTCTGAGAGTGCGTCAGAGCTATAGGTCAGTACAAGCACTAGATATATACATATAAAATACCAGTCAAAAGTTTGGACATACCTACTCATTCCAGGGTTTTTCTTTATTTGTACTATTTTCTACGTTGTGGAACAATAGTGAAGACATCAAAACTATGAAATAACATATTTGAGATTCTTCAAAGGTGCCACCCTTTGTCTTGATGACATGATGCCAGATGTGTTATTTCATAGTTTTGATGTCCACTATTAGTCTACAATGTAGAAAATGGTAAAAAAATAAAGAAAAACCCTTATATGAGTAGGTTTGTCCAAATGTTTGACTGGTACTGTATATATGTGTTTGTGTGTGTATAACAACAGAGCTAAAACATAAAAACTAGAAAATTAAAGTAAGTGTGAGAGGAGGTGGTGTGGTGTGGCTGAGTGAGAATGATGATGATCTTATTGAGTTGCTTGGATATTTATTCCCCAAAGCAGGAGGAGAGGACTTCCTTATTTAGTAACGCTTGGCCTGAGTCAGGCTGCTGGCAGGGAGCCTAAGAAATGTTGTTGGTCTGGAGAGAGGGAGGCTTGGAGAGGGGCCATGCATAAAACCCACCCACACATGTTTACATACTATTTGTATATCTACAGCTGTACAACATTTTGGATCATTTTTTACATTTTGGATTATTATGTGCTTGTTGACATTTAAAGCATTGATTGAAAGGGACTAGCAACATAGGCATTTCGCTGCACACGCCATAACACCTGCTAAACTGTGTAGGCAACCAATACAATTTCATTTGACATCTTCCTCGCTCTTTCTCCTCTCTTCTTCTCTCCTCCATTACCCATATTTCCACCTGCACTAGGTGCAACATATTGTAGCCAGTAGCTGACGTGTGTAACAGGGTAACCCTTTCTGCCTGTCATCTTGTGAAGTGTCGCTATAACAGGGCTCAGGGCTCATTGTCAGAGACGACAACAGTGACAAGGCAAATCTCAGTCATGGGGCAGGATGGCATGTCAGCTGTCATCAACTGAACTGGATGTAATATGTTTATAACATTTTTAAAAAACGCTACGTTCTATGAATGTTACAAAACTACGAGTAAAGAAAAGGCTTTGAAGTTAGTTTGCGCATACAGTTTGCTGGGAAGTACAGTTCTGTGAATACACACATCCTTCAACAGAAGTTGGTCATGAATGAACGCAATCTGTCTAGAGAGCTGGCAAGGCTATGTTGTGATGGCTCTCTCCCAGACCTGTGTTTTATTACTGTGGTTTTATAACAGCTCTGGGGGTGGAGGAAGAGATATGACCCCCTCAGATTGACTGATGACAGGCTTTATGTGGCCCTGGTGATACATGTTTCACTGGGCTGCCTACAGGAATCAGAAGAGGTTACTGTAAGAGCTTGTATGTGTGTGTGTGTGGGGGGGGTGGGGTACCGGAGGTCCCCACAAGGAAAATCGTCCCTCATGGGGACCTTTCCCAGGTCCCCACGAGGTCAAAGGCTATTTTAGGCTTATGGGTTAGCGTGTGTGTGCATGTGTGTGTATGTGTGTGTGTGTGTGAGGCAGGGGGTGAGGCAGGCAGGGTACATGAGTGAGAGCAGAGATCAGGTTGTGGGAATTTCCCTAGATGGTTATGAATCACTGTGGTGATATGCCCAATTTCCTCCTGGGATGGGAGTATCACTGGTCTGTATAAATCACACGTCCCCTACTGTAAACGACAGTCATATCAATCAATTGCCCGATCAATCAAACAGAGAAATCGATGAGGTCAATTTGTAGAGGTTTGGGTTGCATTTGAACTAATTCCATTAATGCCATTCAATGGTCCTAGCTGACTGCCTTAGTGTGAGGGACATCACGTCTATGGTAGAAAACACCCAAGATGCATGCTGCTGTCAGAACATATTTGGTTCCTGGGTTCTGACAGTAGGCCAAACAACGATGTACAACATACAGGTAAGTGACAAAATAAAGGAAACACTTGAGTAAATTAGGGTTCTGGCGGCTCTGTTATGGTGTGGGGTGTACTTTCTTGGCATGGTTTAAGTCCACTCAACCACTTAGAGGGTAAGGTAAACACCAATTAATACACCACCATTCTGAGTGATCACCTTCAACCTAGGGTTGGGAGTGTTTTCATCCAGGATGACATTGCCCCCATGCACAGGGCGCGAGTGGTCACTAAATGGTTTGATGAGCATGAAAACGATGTAAACCATATGCCATGGCCGTCTCAGTCACCAGATCTTAACCCAGTTGATCACTTATGGGAGTTTCTGAAGTGACGCCTGAGCAGCCAGGTCACCCGTGATACGAGTCAGTAGTCTACATCCATCCATGTCTGAGGACATTGAAAGATGCCATGGAAACCAGCCATTAGGGGCAACAGTGAGTGCTGTTACCTTCAAGTAGGTTTTGGTTTTGCTAAAGTGTTGTGGATGGGGATGGTGGATATGCGTAAGCATTTGCCTCTGGTGCCAAAAGGTTGAATGTTCAAATCTAGCAATAGAAGTTGTTTTTGAGATTTTGGTTTTAAACCTAACCCAAACCTTAACCCTTACCTTAACCATTCAGAGTTAATGCCTAACCTTAACTCTAACCTTAAAAATGCAGAGTTAATGCCTATGTAACCTCGCCCCTACCTGGGCTCGAAACAGGGAACCTCACACGTCGACAACAGCCACCCACGAAGCATCGTTACCCATCGCGCCACAAAAGCCACGGCCCTTGCAGAGCAAGGGGAACAACTACTTCAAGGTCTCAGAGCGAGTGACGTCACCGATTGAAATGCTATTAGCACGCACCACCGCTAATTAGCTGGCCATTTCACATCGGTTACACCTAAACTTAACCTTAAACACTTAGAAAGGTGACGTTTGCAGCAACTTTCGAAATGTGATGTTTGAGAAACATGAATGAACGTCTAATTCTGACGTGAGACTGTGAGAGCTAGTTGGCCTGAGACAGCATTTTCCAGCACCATCAACAAAACAACCAATTATGACATTTCCCATAGAAAAAAGGTGTTGCATCCCTCCAATAGAGTTCCAGACACTTGTAGAATATATGCCAAGACTCATTGTAGCCCTTCTGGTTCGAGGTGGCCAAATGGTCTATTAAGACACAACGTTGTTTCATTTATTTTGGCAGTGGCCTGTACATCACCAAGTATTACCTTTACTTTACATTTTGTACACTCCATACAGATTCCGGGCCAACTGTACGCATGTGTTGTTTATTCAGTGATACCACTGAGAAACAGAGCATCTGCTGGTAGAGAATACGTCTTGCACATTCCCAGAGCCAACAGCATCATGGGAAACAGAGAGTGGAATGCTGGAGACCCACTTGACAGAAACGCAGAGGAATGAGGAAATGTATGCCACACCTCTAAGAAGCCTCAGACTGAGAAGCAGAGCTGTGTCCTCACCATATCCGCAGTGTAGATGACGCATTGTTTCCCATTACATTCCCTCACATTATCTGGTGCAGAAAAGGAACATAAGATAAGTGCTGTGAAAAGGAATGATATTAGACATCTTTGTCAACCAGTGATGTTGAACAAAACTCCTTTGCTATTAGTGGTATTGTAAATACAAATGAGTCTCTCCAGGCCAAGGTACCATGATACTGTAGGTGTACACTACAAGGATGAGATGGTGAAGATTCATGAAACGAGAAACGACTACCGAGACCTTGTATAGTCAGGGTATCAGTGGCACCATTGTTGACGTGAGCAGTCTCCTATTGTCTTTTAATAAAGTTCAGAGCGCTCCCTACTGGCCTGTAATGTCATGGTTGAAACAATAACCCAATGCTTTTCTCGCACAGAGGCTTTGGGATCAAATCCCAACTGTCTCTGTGTATCACTGTCTTACCATCACAGTATTGAACAACCAAAGACAGAGAATTTGAGTATGTTTATATTTGTTGCTATCTCCAGCACTGTTATAAAATTATTTAATATCCACTACCCTAACCTCAGGTAGCTTAAAAATACAGAATAGCACTTTACTGTCTCCCAATCAGTAATGGAATGCTGTGTATTGTCTGTCGCTGCCTGAAAAGATCTAGCATGAAAGCCCATTCTACCAGGAGAGAGAATGACTTATTTGGAGAAAAGGGATCCATTAGCCTGCTATCAAAGGGAGGGAATTCCACTGAGACACATTTAAAGGACAAATACAGTAACAATAGCCTTTTTACTGTTGACTCAAAAGAGATGATGTCTGTCTGTCTGCTGTTATGGAACAGAGATAGAGAGGACATCCAAGGACAACCATTATCCTGCATGCTACATCCATATCATCCTGAAATGTGTTTTCAGTCTGGTTGCATGTGGAATAATAACATCCGAGACACAAAATACACATTTCTTTATGTAAATTCCTTATTATACCTTAGACAATATATCTTAGGACAACTGTGAGGCAAAGTCTGCCCACCCATGACAAGTCATACGGTTTCCTAATACCTTTGAGCTCTGCCCTGACGACGAGAGCACGCAGTCAGCTTTGTCTCTATCATCTCTCCCGCTCAGCACAATCGCTGACCCCTCCCTGGCCATCGCTATCCTCCCCTCTCTCAAAGCCTCTGTGTCCCTCAATGGCACCTTTTGTTCAAGTGATGTTGCCATTGCAAGTGGAGAAGTACCAGAAACATCTCCACAATAGATCTGCATATGAGGAAAAAAAATAGCCGGTTCAATGGGAATGGCCTAGCAACAGCTCTGACCGATCAGGACAAGAGAAAGCCTTTTAAACCTTGAACAAAATTCAGTACAAACACAGAGTTGTTCATTACATACTTTGTTTATTGAGGGTGACACTTATTTTTGCTGTTCTGTACACCAATGTGATTTTACAGTTTTTTGGGGGCAAATTGGATAACAGTTAAGTGGTCTTTACATTTCACAAATGCATTGAATATCTCTCTTTGTGAAAGTAATGGCAGTCTCCAATGAGGATGTCATACTCTTCACAATCCAATCTTTAAACACCATCAAAGCTTATGCTATAATCTACGGTATATGTCTATTGTTCTATTATTTCTATCTTTAAAATCCCACCATTTAAATGGTTCATACAGCACCACTGGTCACTGTAGCCGTGTCTCCTCCTGCCATATCTTGTACCAATTACCTTCACTTCAGCTCCACGTGCATACAAAGATACTTGCTTAAAATGGACAGTATCTATGGCAACTGGCCCAGAAGGATTTAGTGAACAAAACATTGATGTTTCACAAAAACAACAACCAATGAATAGTCATACAAAGTCACAGAAGGCTATTAATGTCTGTGTGTGATGAGAGTAGTTTAAATATGATAGACATATCTGAAGAATGATACACAAGGTATCCATGCAGAATATTACTGTATATAAAACAAGATAATCTCCACTTGCCATAAGTCTTAATAACATCACACCCTATACAATCGTGGAGGGCTTAACAGACACTGATACCATCTTCAGACTATTGAAGTCTACTAGTCAAGTGAGTGGTTAAACAGCTGATAATATACACAAAAGGAATAAACTGCACATTTCACTTTTTCATAAAAACCACTGAACACTGAATTTTGCCCCAGACAGGGTAGATAGTCCTTAGCACATGGTACAGTACTGTACATACAGTTGGCACATATTTATATTCTATTGTGTTATATTCTCTATTTTCACAGGACGCTTCGGGGTGTAGAAAACGTCTTTCCATCGATATTGACGTGCTCCTCATTCTACAAATGAGCTGTGAAGTGGAGCAGCAGCAGTTGTAGCAGTAGGCGATATGGTACAGTAGGTAGGGTAGGGTTAAGCCTGTGAATATCATCCTGCCTTGGCTCCCCGCCCAGTGTTGAGGCCTCCTCGCAGCTCTTTCTCTGCCCCAGTTGGCCAGGGGGATGCTAGGAGACAACTGTACATCCAGGCTTAACGTCTAGCTGGGCTCAAACCTGCTGGGGAACCCCCTGATCCCTATAGCCTGGAGGAGAGACAGGACACAGTGAGGTTACAGGTCGATAAGTAGACTGGTGAACACACCACCTGAACACATTGAGTGCAACGGTGCAGGTGAGCCCTGAATAGCCTGAGCAAACTGAGTAAAGCCATGCAGCAAGCTGGAAAATGCTTAATAGTGAAACCTTAATATATAAGAGAACGAAATTTGAATCTATACTGAAGAATCTTATTGAAAAATCTTCCCAGACATGCACTGCTGAGAGTATAGCGTGCTCTCTGATCTGTGATGCTGCTAGTTGCAAAGCATGCTGTGACGGAGTCAGGGACAGTGCTGAGGACATTCAGGGCACTCCCAGCTATTTCTCCATTCCGGTCCTGCCAATGACGCCCGGTATAACGAGCATGATGGAGGACAACAAAGCCGAACAGTGTGAGAGACAGCCAGAAGGGAGGTGGTGGGATGAACAGGAAAAAAAGCAGTGGTGGCAGCGAGTGAGAGGAGGCAGCAACATGTTGGTGGAAACACAGAGACTGTGTAGTACTACACATACAGTACGTACCATCAGAAACTTTCATCCGTTTAGGAGGACAAGCAAAGAAAAACAAAACAAGAGAAATTAGTTTAGAAACCATGACAAGCTACAGGTGTACTGCACAGTGGCACATCGTGTTCCAGGAGATGTTCTGATAAAGACTATTATAGTGAGAAGCACGGTCAAAAAACATCCCTCTTTGATATGGAAAGAAGAGACAGAAGATAGGACCCAGAGCTCAGTGGTTAGATTCAATAACAGGGTTGATAATAACAGCATGAAAATGCTCAACAGTGTTCTGGGAGCAGTCTTTCCCTCCCACACACAGAGCAATTAATACCACACTGTTATCTTGACAAAGACCTCTTCTCTAGGCAAACAATAGTAATTGTCATGATTCCAATGAATCCATCCCCTTATGTGGCTCGGAGGGAGAGAACTATAATAATGTAATCCAAGATATATATCTAAGAAATATCAGTGGGATCCATGGGGAGAAAGAACTATGTAGCTAATTTAGCCTCATTTGAATAAAATACTGACTCAAGTGATAACATAAATCAGACACAAGAGAGTGCAAGGGGAAGAACGGGGTTTGTTTGTTTATTTGGGTCCTCACTAGCTTTTGCAGAGGCAGAAGCTATTATTCCTGGGGTCCAAAAAAAACACAGAGCATGACAAGTAACAAAACACTGATACACTGATAGACAAGGACAGTCACACAAATGTAAAATACACAATAACAGCACTTAAAGTTGTCCAGGGCAGCTCTAGCAGGGCAGAAATTTGACAAACTGACTTGCTGGAAAGGTGGCATCCTATGACGGTACCACGTTGAAAGTCACTGAAGTCTTCAGTACAGACCATTCTACTGCCGATGTTTGTCTATGGCGATTGCATTGCTGTGTGCTCGGATTTATACACCTGTCAGTAACCGGTTCGGCTGAAATAGCTACATTTAGTCATTTGAAGGGGTGTCCATATACTTTTTGGCCATGTAGGGTACAATAATATAAAAACATTACATGTACAACAACAAAAATGTATAAATAACAATAATACAAACAATACAACAACAAAAAACGATGTGTGTGTGTTTGTGTGTCCCCTCAAAGTCCCTGCCGTTCTATGAGATGTTCTTTAATATTTTTTTAAAGGTCGTTTTGCTAGTTGCTTGAGTAATTGGACATGAAAGGAATTCCATGCGATCATTGTTCTGTATAATACTGTGTGTTGCCGTGAATTCATTTTGGACTTGGGGACTGTGAAGAGACACCTGGTGGCAGGTCTTGTGGGGTATGGGTGAATGTTATTTGATTATGCAGGCAATCTGGAGTTTCATTACATGAATACTTATCATAAAAACTAGATGAGAAGCAGTTCATCGCTCGTCAACCCTCAACCAGGAAAGACTGGCATGCACGTTGTTGATGTTAGTTCTGTATGTGCAGTTAAGGGCAAAGCGTGCTGCTCTGTTTTGAGCCAGCTGCAGCCTTGCTTCCTTTGCTGCACTTGACCATATTATCGGACAGTAATCAAGATGGGAGCAGACCAGAGCCTGAACAACTCATACAGATGACTTTTGTGTCAAAAACACAGAACATATTTTTTATAACATACATACCCATCCACATCTTCACAACAACTTTGTCAAACTGAATTGACCATGATAATTGACATCCAATGTTATACCTCAGAGTTTAGCTTCCTCAATGCTCACACCCTTTACACACAACTCCAGTTTAGGTTTAGGTCTTAGAGAATGTTTTGAACCATATACAATGTGTTTAGTTTTAGATGTATTTAAGACCAGCTTATATTAATCACCCATTTTGATACTGACCGTAACTCCTTATTTAACATTTCAGTGAGCTCACTGGCTTTGGGTGCTGACATGCAGAGAGTGGAATAATCCACATACATAGTCATTTTAGCTTTGTGTAAGACCAGTGGCAAATCATTTGTAAAAATAGAGAAGAGTAACAGCCCAAGACAACTGCCATGAGGTACACCGCACTGTACATATATAATGTAAGAGAAGCTCCCATTGAAGAACACTCTCTGGTTTCTATTGGATAAATAACTCTACAACCATGTGATGGCAGGTGATGTAAAGCTATTGCATGCGAGTTTTTTCTATAACAACATGATCAGTAACATCAAAGGCTGTACTGAAATCTAATAATACATCTCCAATTATCGTATTATCCTTTTATTGTAACCAATCATCAGTCATTTGAGTCAGTGCAGTACAAGTGGAGTGCCCTTCTCTATAAGCATGCTGAAAGTCAGTAGTTAACATGTTCTCTGAAAAATAGCATTGTATTTGGTCAAACACAATTCTCTCCATCATCGTACTAAGAGCAGGCAGCAAACTGATTGGGCAGCTGCTAGAGCAAGCAAAGGGTGCTTTACTATTTTTAGGTAGTGGAATTACTTCAGCTTCCTTCCAAGCCTGTGGACACACACACTCCTTTAGGCTTTGGTTAAAGATATAGCAAATAGAGGTGGCAATACAATCTGCTACAGTTCCATTCTCATTAGTTTCCCATCAAGGTTGTCTATACCTTGTGGCTTATCATTATTGATTATTGATAACAATAGTTATTCCACTTCTCCCACACTAACTTGTCCAAATTCAAAACAGCAATCCTTTTCTTTCATTATTATAAGTTTTTGCCTCCCGAGTGGCGCAATTGTTCAATACATCATCAATCCAGAGGGCTCTAACAGTTCTCACAGATAATTTCTTAACAGGTGGATGCTTGTCAACAAATTAAATTAATCATTTTACAAATACCTCCAGTGCTGCATCTGGATTCACTTCCTCATACACATCAGACCAGCATACATTTTTTACATTTTCAACAAAAGAGTCCTGAGAAAACATTTTGTATGATCTCTTATAAATTACTTTAGGCCCAACCTTTGGCACTTTGGCTTTCCTTGTTATTGCCTCAATGTTATGGTCACCGCAGCCAATGGGAACAGATATTGCTCTTTTGCAAAGTTCTGCAGCAATAGTGAAGAGTTGTATTTGTATTTATTGTGGATCACCATTAGCAGCTACTCTCCCTGGGGTCCAGCAAAATTAAGGCAGTGTATACAATTTTAAAAACATGACAATACATTCACAACACACTATGTGCCCTCAGGCCCCTACTCCACCACTACCACATATCTACAGTACTATATCCATGTGTATGCATGTGTCTGTGCCTATGTTTGTGTTGCTTCATAGTCTCCTCTGTTCCACAATGTGTTTTTTTAATCAGTTTTTTAAAAATCTAATTTTACTGCAAGCATTAGTTACTTGATGTGTGATAGAGTTCCATGTAGTCATGGGTCTATGTAGTACTGTGCACCTCGCATAGTCTGTTCTGGACTTGGGGACTGTGAAGAGACCTCTTGTGGCATGTCATGTGGGGTAAGTATGGGTGTGTCACGGCTGTTGAAGGAGGAGGACCAACGTGCACCGTGGTGAGCGTACATATTCCTTTATTCAGAAACAAGACGCCGAACAAAACAATAAACACTACAAAACAAACCGTGAAGCTAAAGGCTATGTGCCCTAAACAAAGTTAACTTCCCACAAAGACAGGTGGAAAAAAAAGGCTACCTAAGTATGGTTCTCAGAGACAATGATAGAGAGCTGCCTCTGATTGAGAACCACACCCGGCCAAACACAAAGAAATAGAAAACATACCCACCCCAACTCACACCCTGACCAAACCAAAATAGAGACATAAACAGGATTTCTAAGGTCAGGGAGTGACAGGGTGTCCAAGCTGTGTGCCAGTAGTTCAAACAGACAGCATGGTGCATTCAACATGTCAATACCTCTTATAAATACAAGTAGTGATGAAGTCAATCTCTCCTTCACTTTGAGCCAGGAGAGATTGACATGCATATTATTAATGTTAGCTCTCTGTGTACATGTGTACATCCAAGGGCCAGCCGTGTTGCCCTGTTCTGAGCCAATTGCAATTTGCCTAAGTCCTTTTTTGTGGCACCTGACCACACAACTGAACAGTAGTCAAGGTGCAACAAAACTAGAGCCTGTAGGACCTGCCTTGTTGATAGTGTTGGTAAGAAGGCAGAGCAGTGCTTTATTATGGACATACTTCTCCCAATCAATATGTTTTGACCATGACAGTTTACAATCCAGGGTTACTCCAAGCAGTTTAGTCACCTCAACTTGCTAAATTTCCACATTATTCATTACAAGATTTAATTGAGGTTTAGGGTTTAGTGAATGATTTGTCCCGAATACAATGCTTTAAGTTTTAGAAATATTTAGGACTAACTTATTTCTTGCCACCCACTCCGAAATTAACTGCAACTCTTTGTTAAGTGTTGCAGTCATTTCAGTCGTTATAGTAGCCGACGTGTATAGTGTTGAGTCATCCGCATAAGTAGACACTCTGACTTTACTCAAAGTCAGTGGTATGTCTTAGTAAAGATTGAAAAAAGCAAGGGGCCTAAACAGCTACCCTGGGGAATTCCTGATTCTACCTGGATTATGCTTGAGAGATTCCATTTAAGAACACCCTCTGTGTAATGCTTTATCTACATTATAGCAGGGGGTGTAAAGCCAAAACGCATACATTTTTCCAGCAGACTATGATCAATAATGTCAAAAGCTGAACTGAAGTCTAATAAGACAGCCCCCACAATCATTTTATCATCAATTTCTCTCAGCCAATCATCAGTCATTTGTGTAAGTGCTGTGCTTGTTGAGTGTCCTTCCCTGTAAGCGTGCTGAAAGTCTGTTGTCAATTTGTTTACTGTGAAATAGCATTGTATCTGTTCAAACACCATTTTTTCCAGAAGTTTACTAAGGTTGGTAACAAGCTGATTGGTCGCTATTTGAGCCAGGGGGCTTTACTATTCTTGAATAGCGGAATGACTTTAGCTTCCCTCCAGGCCTGAGTTGCACACACTTTCTAGTAGGCTTAAATTGAAGATGTGGCAAATAGGAGAGGCAATATCGTCTGCTATTATCCTCAGTAATTTTCAAACTTCCTAACAAAGACAGCCAACTTCGCCAAAGGGGATGATTTAACAAAAGCGCATTTGCGAAAAAAGCACAATCGTTGCACGAATGTACCTAACCATAAACATCAATGCCTTTCTTAAAATCAATACACAGTATTATATATTTTTAAACCTGAATAATTAGTTAAAAGAAATTAATGTTAGCAGGCAATATTAAACTAGGGGAATTGTGTCACTTCTCTTGCCTTCATTGCACGCAGAGTCAGGGTATATGCAACAGTTTGGGCCGCCTGGCTCGTTGCGAACTAATTCGCCCGAATTTTACGTAATTATGACATAACATTGAAGGTTGTGCAATGTAACAGGAATATTTATACTTATGATAAAATACGGAATGGTTCCGTATTTCACTAAAATAATAAATGTTTTATTTTCAAAATGATAGTTTCCGGATTTGACCATGTTAATGACCTAAGGCTCGTATTTCTGTGTGTTATTATGTTATAATTAAGTCTATGATTTGATATTTGATAGAGCAGTCTGACTGAGCGGTGGTAGGCAGCAGCGGGCTCGTAAGCATTCATTCAAACAGCACTTTTGTGCATTTGCCAGCAGCTCTTCGCAATGCTTCAAGCCTATCAACTCCCGAGATTAGGCTGGTGTAATCGATGAGAAATGGCTAGCTAGATAGCGGGGTATGCGCTAATAGAGTTTCAAACGTCACTCGCTCTGAGACTTGGAGTAGTTGTTCCCCGATGCTTCGAGGGTGGCTGTTGTCGATGTGTTCCTGGTTCGAGCCCAGGTAGGGGTGAGGAGAGGGACGGAAGCTATACTGTTACACTGGCAATACTAAAGTGCCTATAAGAACATCCAATAGTCAAAGGTATATGAAATACAAATGGTATAGAGAGAAATAGTCCAATAAATACAATATTAACTACAACCTAAAACCTCTTATCTTGGAATATTGAAGTCTCATGTTTAAAGGAACCACCAGCTTTCATATGTTCTCATGTTCTGAGCAAGGAACTTAAACGTTAGCTTTTTTTATATGGCACATATTGTACTTTTACTTTCTTCTCCAACACTTAACGAGCATTATTTAAAAATTGAACATGTTTCATTATTTACTTGAGGCTAAATTGATTTGATTGATGTATTATATTAAGTTAAAATAAAAGTGTTCATTCAGTATTGTTGTAATTGTCATTATTACAAATAAATACATTTTCTGTTAAATCGGCTGATTAATCGGTATCGGGTTTTTTGGTCCTCCAATAATCGGTATCGGCGTTGAAAAATCATAATCGGTCTACCTCTAATTGACAACAACACTTTTTTCACCTCTTCCATGCAGACTTTATGGAATTCAGAAGTACAACTCTTGTCTTTCAAAATTTAGTCAAATATACTTGGATGTATAGTATCAGCTTTGTTGCTGGCATGTCATCCCTAAGTTTGCTTATCTTGCCAATGAAAAAGGCATTAAATTAGTTGGCAATATCAGTGGGCTTTGTGATGAATGAGCCATCTAATTCAATGAATGATGGAGCCGAGTTGGCTTTTTATCCCCAACATTTCAATTAAGTGCCTCAAAGCTTTTTACTATAATTTTTATATAACTGTTATTTTTCATAGTATACTTTTTCTATTTATTTAGTTTAGTCATATGATTTCTTAATCTGCAGTCCATTTGCCAATTCAGCTGGGCTGCCAGACTTATTTGCCATACCTTTTGCCTCATCCCTATCAACCATACAATTTTTAAATTCCTCATCAATCCAAGGAGATTGAACAGTTTTTACAGTAATTTTCTTAATGGGTGTGTGCTTATTAATAACTGGAATAAGCAATTTCATAAATGTGTCAAGTGCAGCATCTGGTTGCTCCTCATTACACACCACAGACCAGCAAAAATGATTTACATCATCAACATATGAATCACTACAAAACTTATTGTATGACCTCTTATACACTATATTAGGCCCAGCCTTTGGAACTTTGGTATTCCTAGATATGGCTATTATATTGTGATCACTACATCCTATAGATTTGGATACTGCTTTAAAGCAAATTTATGCAGCATTTGTAAAGATGTGATCAATACACGTTGATGATTTAATTCCTGTGATGTTTGTAACCTCCCTGGTAGGTTGACTGACAACCTGAACATTATCAAGCATTTTACACATATTATCCAGATACTGACTGTTAGCACTTGGTGGTCTATAGCAGCTTCCAACACGAATGGGCTTCATGTGAGGCAGATGAACCTGTAGCCATATTACTTCAAAAGTATTTAACAATAGATCGTCTCTAAGCTTTACAAGAATGTGGTTCTGAATATAGATCGCAACATCGCCCCCGTTGCCATTTCTGTCTTTTCGGCAGAGGTTATAACCATGTATGCTTCCACTGTATCATCAAAGGTATTATCTAAGTGAGTTTCAGAGATAGAATATGCATTTTATCTGTTACAAGCAAGTTATTGAGTTCATGGACTCCGTTTCTCAGGCTGCATATGTTAATATGAGCTATTTTCTTGCACTTTTCTGGGTTGCTTGATTGTTTTGAATGCTTTACTGGGAAGCTTATCAGAAGTAGACTTGCTCATGTTATTTATATTGGAGCTGATTGTGCAGCTCACCCTGCACTAAGTGGTCTTCCTACTAGGGCATACTGCCTAAGTGCTAACAGTGTAATTCTGGTTCATAGGCTCATGTTTAAAGCATACAATAGCTGTAGGATAAACAGAGGTATTCGGTGCAATTAGGGGCACATAAAATAATAATCATAACGCAGCATTATGACGACTCATTGTCACAATGGTAGGGATTAACTGAGCTGGACTTGGATCATTGAAAAGTCATAGTTTCAACACAGCCTTGAAATGTGTGGCCAGAGTCCAGGAGCCATGATGATTTGGATACTCCTGTGGAGTATCTTCTGTTTCCAGAAGGTGTCAAAGTTATCTATAAAAGTGACTCCAGCAGAGCTACAATAATATTTTAGCCAGATATGTAATGCCAACAGCCTGCTGAGTCTTTTACACCCGCAACCCAACGATGGTACTGGACTTGAAATGATTGGCCGTTTTTTGGAGTCTTTTAATACTAAAATTAGTTTTTTTAAATCAGTTTTCAAATGTTCTGAGTTGGCCCTCCTGATGTCGTTTGACCCAACATGGACTACGACAGTGTCAGCTCCCGGCATCTGTGGTAGAACAGTCGGAAGTAGCCTTGTTATGTCCTGTACTCGTGCTCCTGGGTAGCACAGGGTTTTTGCCTTGGGAACCGAGATGTTTCTCACCATAAAGCTGCCTATGATGACAGCTGGTGATGTTGAATGGGCTGCTCTCTCAGGCAGCCTCACGGTCTGATGAGGGTGGGAGCTCAGAGGATCTGAACCTGAGGTAGAAGCCACCAGAGAGGGAGACAGAACCAAGGACGAAGACGCAGGTACCCCCGGATCCGATCTTGAATGGGAATCCCCCAAGGAAGAAAGCGCCGGAACCTCTGGATCCAGGGCGGCAAAGCTGTTTCTGCTCTGTATCAGATCAGGGTTGAACATCTCCGAGGAGACCCCGATGACAAAGGATGCCTTCTTTGACTTCCACAGCAAGTGACTTACCTCCATGGCTGGTTGGTTGGGTCGAGAACAGCTCCGCTCTCCAGGGAAGGTGGAGACCCCTTCGGGGATAGAACCCTGCTGAGCACCGGCCAGTCGGCTGTGGAGAGCCGACATGGGGGCGAAACTTCCACCAGAGCGGCATCCGGCTACTGGGGTGGAAGAAAATGAAAAAGTAGGCGTGCGTGGATTCCCTGGCAGTTTGTGCAGGTTTGCTACTTGCTTGCTAAGAGTAGCTACTTCGCTCCTGTAGTCCTCCGCAAGCAGTTGCTACATTGAAAGTCAGCACAGTCCACATTGTCCCGGGAACAAAGCAAAGTAGTGATGTTGGGTGGGCGGGCGGGTGCAGCAGCGATTGGTTGAAGAGCATGCATTTAGATTTACTAGCATTGAAGAGCAGTTGGCAGCCACGGAAGGAGTGTTGTATGGCATTGAAACTCGTTTGGAGGTTTGTTAACACAGTGTCCAAAGAAGGGCCAGCTGTTTACAGAATGGTGTCGTCTGCATAGAGTTGGATCAAGGAATCACCCGCAGCAAGAGCATCGTTGATATATACAGAGAAAAGAGTAGGCCCGAGAATTGAATCCTGTGGTACACTCATAGAGACTGCCGGAGATCCGGACAACAGGCCCTCCAATTTGACACACTGAACTCTATTTGAGAAGTAGTTGGTGAATCAGGCGAGGCAGTCATTTGAGAAACCAAGGCTGTTGAGTCTGCCGATAAGAATACAGCGATTGACAGCGTCGAAAGCCTTGGCCAGGTCGATGAAGACGGCTGCACAGTACTCTTTTATCGATGGAGGTTATGATATCATTTAGGACCTTGAGCGTGGCTGAGGTGCACCTGTGACCAGCTCGGAAATCAGATTGTACAGCAGAGAAGGTACGGTGGGATTCAAAATGGTCAATGGATATAGGTCTGTAACAGTTGGATATAGGTCTGTAACAGTTTGGATCTAGAGTGTCACCCCCTTTGAACAGGGGGATGACCACGGTAGCTTTCCAATCTTTAGGAATCTCGGACGATATGAAAGTGAGGTTGAACAGACAAGTAATAGGGGTTGCAAAAATGGCGGTGGATAATTTTAGAAAGAGAGAGTCCAGATTGTCTAGCCCAGCTGATTTGTACGGGTCCAGGTTTTGCAGTTCTTTGAGAACATCAGCTATCTGGATTTGGGTGAAGGAGAAGCTGGGGAGGCTTGGGCAAGTAGCTGCGGGGAGTGCAGAGCTGTTGGCCGGGGTTGGGGTAGCCAGGAGGAAAGCATGGCCAGCCGTAGAGAAATGCTTATTGAAATTCTTGATTATCGTGGTTTTATCGATGGTGACGGTGTTGGGAAGAGGTGCTCTTATTCTCCATGGACTTTACAGTGTCACAAAACCTTTTGGAGTTAGAGCTACAGGATGCAAATTTCTGTTTGAAAAAGCTAGCTTTCCTAACTGACTGTGTATATTGGTTCCTGACTTCCCTGAAAAGTTGCATATCACAGGGACTATTCGATGCTAGTGCAGTACGCCAGAGGATGTTTTTGTGCTGATCGAGGGCAGTCAGGTCTGGAGTGAACCAAGGCTATATCTGTTCTTAGTTCTACATTTTTTGAAAGGGGCCTGCTTATTTAAGATGGTGAGGAAATTACTGTTAAAGAACAACCAGGCATCCTCTACTGACGGGATGAAGTCAATATCCTTCCAGGATACCTGGGCCAGGTAGATTAGAAAGGCCTGCTCACAGAAGTGTTTTAGGCAGCGTTTGACAGTGATGAGGGGTGGTCGTTTGACCGCGGACCCATCACGGATGCAGGCAATGAGGCAGTGATCGCTGAGATCCTGATTGAAAACAGCAGAGGTGTATTTGGAGAGCAAATTGGTCAGGATAATATCTATGGGGGTGCCCATGTTTACAGATTTAGGGTTGTAGCTCGTGGGTTCCTTGATCATTTGTGTGAGATTGAGGGCATCTAGCTTAAATTGTAGGACGGCCGGAGTGTTAAGCATATCCCAGTTTAGGTCACCTAACAGAACGAACTCTGAAGATAGATGGGTGGCAATCAATCCACATATGGTGTCCAGGGCACAGCTGGGAGCAGTAATTTTTTATATTAGAAGCTCGAACTGTTTGGGCATAGACCTGGAAAGTATGACAGAACTTTGCAGGCTATCTCTGCAGTATATTGCAACTCCTCCCCCTTTGGCAGTTCTATCTTGATGGAAAATGTTGTAGTTGGGGATGGAAATTTCAGAATTTTTGGTGGCCTTCCTAAGCCAGGATTCAGACACGGCAAGGACATCAGGGTTGGCGGAGTGTGCTAAAGCAGTGAGTAAAACAAACTTAGGGAGGAGGCTTCTGATGTTAACATGCATGAAACCAAGGCTTTTACGGTTACAGAAGTCAACAAATGAGAGCGCCTGGGGACACACAGGTCCTGGGTTAACCTCTACACCCGAGGAACAGAGGAGGAGTAGGATGAGGGTACGGCTAAAGGTTATCAGAACTGGTTGTCTAGTGCATTGTGAATAGAGAATAAAAGGAGCAGATTTCTGGGCGTGGTAGGATAGATTCAGGACATAATGTACAGTAGGGTGCGGGTACAGTGGAGGTAAACCTAGGCATTGAGTGACGATAAGAGAGGTTGCATCTCTGGAGGCACTAGTTATGCTAGGTGAGGTCACCGCATGTGTGGGAGGTGGGACAAAAGAGCTATCTGCGGCATGTTGAGTGGGACTAGGGACTCTGCAGTAAAACAAACAATGATAACTACCCTAAACAGGATACAAGGCATATTGACATTAGAGAGAGACATAAAGTGAGGCATAAAGCAATCACAGGTGTTGATTGGGAGAGCTAGCTAAGACAACAACAGGTAAGACAACAACAGCTAATCGGCTGACAACAACAACAGGTAAAATGGCGATGAATAGGCAGAGAGGGTCAGTTAACTACACACAGGGTCTGAGTTCGAGGCTGACAGATAAACAAAATAAACTAAATGGAGTACAGTGATTAATGAACAGTCCAGCAGGCATCAGCTATGTAGCCAAGTCATCATAGGGTCCAGTGAACAGAAATAGATGAAACAGGGAAGCCGTTAGGTAGTCGTTACTACGCTAGCCGGGAGATGCACCTGTCTCGAGGCTAACTGGTGCTAGCTTTGGGAGAAGGGTGTCACCGACGTCCGGCAAAGGCCAGTTGAGGGCACATCGGACGAATTATATCGGCAGACCAGTCATGATGGATCGGCGCTATGATGACGTTGCATCCCGTGCTAAGATATGATCAATACAAGTGGATGTCACAGATCCAACACTATTGGTATGCACTCTAGTCAGGTGAGCGATAACCTGGGTCATATTATAGGCTTTAGTCACAGTTAGAAGCTTCCTATCGAGAGGATAGCTAGTTGCTAACCAGTCAATGTTCAGGTCATGCAGAAAATAGTTCTCCCTGTTAACATCACACGCACTATCAAGCATTGCACATATATAAATATATGTGTGTGTGTGTGTGTGTGTGATGTGTGATGTTGGGCTTGACTCCCTCAGTCATTCCAGGCTTTTGGGAGGGAGGGTGGACAATGAGCTTGTCGTAGCAGATGTAAGCAATGTCCCCACACCCCCTGGCAGCTTTTATAGCTGGGAAGTCCTCGTTGAGGAAGATTTTAGTTCCTCTCAAGTTCTTGTCTCTCTCCAGAACAGCCATCTTGTCCTTGAACCTTAGGACCTTGACCACTATCGGCCTGGGTCTGTCACCTGGGCTCGTTACCGGTTTTTCAGAACTGTGGGCGCGATCCACCTCAATCTTCCTATGATCCATCTGCAGCTTTTCGGTGATAATTTCCCTCACTTTGTCCATAGACTCCATCCAGGTCTCAAGTGGAGACTCTCCACAACATTGCTATTCCTCCTGGATTGTCCCTCGATAGTCTGTTTTCCCAGTCACCTGTAATAATGATTCACAGACAGTTCTGTCATCTCACGTGGACTTACAGTTTGTTGTCATCTTGCTGCAAGTCTCTTTCATGACATACACCTCTCCCTGGAAGAACTGCAAACTGTTCTTAAAGTCTAGGACCTCTGGTCAGATTGCCCATTCTTTTGTTAGTTGAGTCCACCAGTTTTGGACAAATCATTTGAAGCAATTTTCCTGTTGCTGTAATAATTGCTTGGACATCTTGATGATTTAAAAGATCACGCACCTGTGTTAGCAAAACACTGTCCTCTCCATTACTCCAACCTTCTTTAACTTTGTGCGGCATGATGGTAGCAATGTAGGCTAGTGCTGGTACTCCACAGGGTTCCAGCCAACACAGCTTGCAGGGCCGACAGAAATAGTAACAAAGAGTAGGTCCCAGCCACAAACGCTAAGTGGGGTCTTTAAGCCAAGTAACTCATACACAATGGGAGCCAAAATTCTAGTATTTTGACATTCTCATTCATAAAAACACATTTAGCAATGCAATTCAATCTGCAGTGAGCAATGAAGAGAGAGGGAGATAGATAATTACGGTACCCATCAAACCACACAAAAAAACTATCTGTTGGGGCTCTACCAACCCTCTATGAACAGGAGTGTTCCTGGACAGGACATGTGGTAAAGAAAAACTCATAAAACACTGTCCATGAACATATGATATGATACAATTGATTGTCCTACGGGGATATTTGACCTGGAAAATTAAAGTGTGCTGCTGCTTCCACATAAATACATACATACAGTTGAAGAAGGACGTTTACATATACATAGGTTGGAGTCATGAAACCTCGTTTTTCAACCACAAGGCAATGCTACCAAATACTAATTGAGTGTATGTAAACTTCTGACCCATTGGGAATGTGATGAAAGAAATAAAAGTAGAAATAAATCATTCTCTCTACTATTATTCTGACATTTCACATCCTTACAATAACGTGGTGATCCTAACTGACCTAAGACGGGGAGTTTTTACTATGATTAAATGTCAGGAATTGTGAAAAACTGAGTTTAAATGTATGAGGGCATAAACTGGGTCAAGACGCCAGCAGAGTAAGTAGACCTTCATGTAGTAAAATAAATGTTACAAATAAATAAATAAATAAATAAAAGACCTACAACACTTTTAAAAGCACATTACTGAAAACTAGTGAGACTCATGTCACCTACGGTAGACCGACAGTATATTTAAACCCGATAAAACTTGTTGCAACTAAAATGTAGTTGAAATAAGCATCTGCATGTTTGCCTGGCATGGATCGTTCGTTGCCATCTTCAACCCCGCCAATGCCGCCTGATTCTCTGCCAATGACGTGACTCTCAGCCAATAATTACATTTAGAGGATTGGAGAAATCTAAATTCATATCTAAGGGGCATTTTACGTTAGGGCAAATCTGCTCTTTGAGAATATCTAAGGGTCTTTTAATATAATTCTAATGCAGGGTTAATAATAATAACAATAATAATGATAGCTTTGTAAATAAGGATGCATAATGAAAAGAAAATTACATGTGCAAAAGATGGTGGTATATATTTTTAACCAATTTTCTTTAACCAATTTAGACAAGTTCCTTGTTTTATTTATTTCATAACTGAAAGTGAAACCAACTTTCTATGGCTTTAAAAAAACAACAACTATATTTTGGAGTAACGTGGGGCGGCAGGTAGCCTAGTGGTTAGAGGGCTGGGCCAGTAACTGAAAGGTTGCTAGATTGAATCTGTGAGCAGACAAGGTAAAAATCTGTTTTTCTGCCCCTGAACAAGGCAATTAACCCACTGCTCCTAGGCTGTCATTGTAAATAAGAATTTATTCTTAACTGACTTGCCTAGTTAAATAAAAGGACATTCTTGAACATGCGGTGAGACTTTCTTCCCTTCTTCCTAATTTGTAAATGTAGCCAGTTTGATATTTAGATGATTTATTTCTGATTTTAGATGGAGAGAAACCAAAAGCCCACCGTGCCTATTTTTTGGAAAATCGGCAGTCCACATGTCAAGTGAAATTTCCCCATTGAGTTAGATAGAGTTCAGTGTGTCAAATCGGAGGGCCTGTTGTCCGGACCTCTGGCAGCCTCTATGAGGGTGCCACAAGGTTAAATTCTCGGGCTGACTATTTTCTCTGTAAATATTAATGATGTTGCTCTTGCTGCTGGTGATTCTCTGATCCACCTCTACGCAGACAACACCATTCTGTATACATCTGGCCCTTCTTTAGACACTGTGCTAACAAACCTACAAAAGAGCTTCAACGCCATACAACACTCCTTCTGTGGCCTCCAACTGCTCTTAAATGCTAGTAAAACTAAGTGCATGCTCTTCAACCGATTGCTGCCCGCACCCTTTACAAAATAGCCCCAACACTCTACTCAGCAAATTGGATGTAGTCTATCACAGTGCCATCCGTTTTATCACCAAAGCCCCATATACCACCCACCACTGCGACCTGTATGCTCTCGTTGGCTGGCCCTCACTACATATCCGTTGCCAAACCCACTGGCTCCAGATCATCTATACTATTGCTATGTAAAGCCCCGCCTTATCTCAGCTCACTAGTCACCATAGCAACACCCACCCGTAGCACGCGCTCCAGCAGGTATATTGCACTGGTCATCCCCAAAGCCAACACTTCCTTTGGCCGCCTTGCCTTCCAGTTCTCTGCTTCCAATGAAATTAACGAATTGCAAAAATCTCTGAAGCTGGAGTCTTATACCTCCCTCTCTAAGCATCAGCTGTCTGAGCAGCTTACCGATCACTGTACCTGTAAATAGTACACCCGACTACCTCATCCCCATATTATTACTTACCCTCTTGCTATTTTGCACCCCAGTATCTCTACTTGCACATCATCATCTGCATATCTATCACTCCAGTTTTAATGCTAAATTGTAAATTAATTTTTGCCTCTAGGGCCTATTTATTGCCTACCTCCCTACTCTTTTCTTTTGTGTGTTTGACTGTATGTTTGTTTATGTGTAATTTATCTTGGCCAGGTCACAGTTGTAAATGAGAACTTGTTCTCAACTGGCCTACCTGGTTAAATAAAGATGATTATTTTTAATTTTTTTGGTATTTACCCAAGTTCTCTCTTAACTCCAGGACCACCAACAGTTTTTGTGGTTGTTGCCTGATGCAGGACTCTAGTGCCAGAGGAGAGACTCTCAGACTGAAAACGCCTCCATTAATTGCCACAGTTTAGACTACCGATAGATCAGCGTTCTAACTCCACCTTGTGATGGTGTGGTGCAATGACAGAATGCCACCATCTACCATTAACGGTCACGGCATAAGCTCAAAACTTTTCAAGGAAGAACCACTGTACCTCTGCTGCAGAGGACAAGTTCATTACAGGTTATCTGCAGCTCAGATTGCAGCCCAAATAAATGCTTCACAGAGTTCAAGTAACAGACACATCTCAACATCAACTGTTCAGAGGAGACTACTTGAATCAGGCCTTTATGGTCGAATTGCTGCAAAGAAACCACTACTAAAGGAAGAAGAGACTTGCTTGGGCCAAGTCACACGAGCAATGGACATTAGACCAGTGGAAATCTGTCCTTTGGTCTGATGAGTCCAAATTTAAGATTTTTGGTTCCAACCGCGGTGTCTTTGTGAGACGCAGAGTAGGTGAACGAATGATCTCCGCATGTGTGGTTCCCACTGTGAAGCATGGAGGAGGTGTGATGGTGTGGGGGTACTTTGCTGGTGACACTGTCTGTGATTTATTTAGATTTCAAGGCACACTTAACCAGCATGGCTACCACAGCATTCTGCAGCAATATGCCATCTTATCTGATTTGTGTTTAGTGGGACTATAATTTGTTTTCAACAGGACAATGACCCAACACACCTCCAGGCTGTGTAAGGGCTATTTGACCAAGAAGGAGAGTAATGGAGTGCTGCATCAGAAAGAAGGAGAGTAATGGAGAGCTGCATCAGAAGACCTGGCCTCCACAATCACCCGACCTCAACCCAATTGAGATGGTTTGGAATGAGAGTGAAGGAATGAGAGTTTGGACTGCAGAGTGAAGGAAAAGCAGCCAACAAGTGCTCAGCATATGTGGGAACTCCTTCAAGACTGTTAGAAAAGCATTCCTCATGATGCTGGTTGAGAGAATGCAAAGATGTGTAAAGCTGTCATCAAAGCAAAGGGTGGCTACTTTGAAGAATCTCAAACATAAAATATATTTTGATTTGTTTAACACTTGTTTGGTTACTACATGATTCGGCATGTGTTAGTTCATAGTTTTGATGTCTTCACTATTATTCTGCAATGTCAAACATAGTAAAAATAAAGAAAAACCCTTGAATGAGTAGGTGTGTCCGAACATTTTATTGGTGATTTAAGGCCTACTGGTCAGGCTCCAGTCCTACCTCGGTGTCTCTTTTACTGTTTAGACATTTTATTGACAGGGGGGGACAAAGGAATGTTTGTATATGTTCAGCCTGCATCTAGGCAACCTATAACACCACCCCAATGGCATCAGCTGACAATCTGTGTTCAGTACATGTGTGGGGTACGATATGACCTTTCTGGACCTTTTCTGACCCGTCTTATGATGGTCTGCTCGAAAATGTCCTGTATAGATCTGTGATCAACAACAATAAGCTTTATACACATAGACTTTCAAAAGTGAAATCAATCACGTCTAAAGGCATGACACACAGTGACACATACTTGCCAGGATGACCATGTCCATGCCCCAGAATATACTCATGATCCAGCCCACCATGACGATGGCCGTGAGGATCTGGATGAAGGCTGCTGCGATGTTCAGCCAGAACACACAGCACATGTGGCGGTCGGGCAGGTCTGTCCGCGCTCCGCACAGCACCGTGAAGGCCGACACGAATGTACCTGCAGAGAGAAGACGCAGGTGTAAAGGCGCACGGACACACACACACACACACACACACACACACACACACACACACACACACACACACACACACACACAATATTAGGACTCTGATGATCAAAGAGAGAGGGAACAGGTCAAAGGAAGTTTCAAATACAATATTAATTCACATGCAGCAGTGCAACACTATGTAAACTGACTTATGGCCCAAAACATTGTCCAGTCAATTAGGAAAAAGTTGGTTTACTCTGTCGAGGTCAATGGCAGCAGTATAGTGAGCATGTTTGTGCCAATGGTGATCTGAATCAAACCTCATACAGGGTAATTTATTTGAAGTGTTTCCAGAATCTGAACTATTCTCAATGGTTAAATGCCAGGCCTCTAAATCAATGTTACTTTCGCAAAAAAAAAAAAACATCCAAAGGAAGTGAACAAATAAATATTCTCCCATTTTCCCACTATGATTAATTTGAATCTGTCTTATCAAATGAGACATACAATTAATCATACTGGAGATTCCAACGAGACAGAGAGTAAGTACACTGCCAGCGATCTGCCTCCCTTTCCCTTTAAAACGGGCCAATCAGGCTAAGAATAGCCTCCACATTTCCTCTGTAGGCAGATAAACATGATTTACAGGGAAAGAGCTCAACAATCAACAGACAGCAGCAGGGGACTAGCAGTCCTTGTGTTCACTGTTCCTGTGCCAAATTTGGCTTGTTCAGATGAGACCATTTCATAATTGCATCAGAATGGTAGGTTCAATTTCACACAACATCTAATTTAGGAGAACTATACTTAACAGACTTGTGAAATGCTCTTTAATTGATTGATATAAGGATTTAATCCAAATAATTTAGAGGGTTATGTATGTGAGAATGAACATGACAGATCAGTTGATTTCAGACTGACTTGACAAGCTGCTTAATTGCTGTCCTTTTCAAATCAAGGTTATATCCTACTGGAAATTCGTCCATACCATACTGATCTAGAGATAATCAAATTATGCCATGGTGAGAGATGATGCAAAATTGTCTCCTCTCAGTAATTATAAATATGAACAACAAATCCTCTGACAGGCCCAGTGCAGCCAAAAACAAGATTTTCCTGTGTTTTATATACTCTATAATGTACCCCCCACGACCAGAAACTGCACCTAGCCTCAAAACAACCCTTTTTATCCCTTTTGTTTTTACACTGCTGCTACTTGCTGTTTATCTATGCATAGTCACTTTACCCCTACCTACATGTACAAATTACCTCAACTAACCTGTACCCCCGCACATTGACATGGTACCGGTACCCCTCTATACAGCCTCGTTATTTTTATTTTATTGTGTCATTTTTTACTTTAGTTAATTTTGTAAATATTTTCTTAACTCCATTTCCTTAAAACTGCATTGTTGGTTAATCTCAGTAAGGTCTACTCCTGTTGTATTCGGAGCATGTGACAGATACAATTTGATTTGTTTTGATTAGATTTAATTAGTACAGGCCAATTCCACATACCATACAATTCAATGCACGAGGACTACTTTTAACAATTTTCACATAAAACTTTGCATCTGCACTGCTTAAGTAAATATGCTTTTGTCAAACTTTCAGTGGACATTTTTAAAAGTAGTCCTTGTGCATAGAGTTATATGGTTTGTTAAAATTTGCAATCATTGGTGTTTTGTTTGGAATACATTTTAAAGTGAGAAATCTCAGTGTCAGCATCACTGTTACCATGGAATTGCCCTACAGCATGTGGTCACAGATAGTAAGAGCTTTCTGCAATGACACTTATAATAACATACATCGTTAAAGCTGTCATTAGAACAAAACATTTGGGGTGGCAGGTAGCCTAGTGGTTAGAGTGTTGGACTAGTAACTGAAAGGTTGCTAGATCAAATCCCTGAGCTGACAAAGTACAAATCAGTTATTCTGTCCCTGAACAAGGCAGTTAACCCGCTGTTCCTAGGCCATTGTTGGAAATTATAATTTTTTCTTAACTGACTTTCCTAGTTAAATAAAATAGGTAAAGACAAGAAACACAAATAAAAGTCCAACCACTGTTGGTGGAATTTCAATCAATAATCTTTGTCACACTGTTTCACTTGTCTCCACCCCCTCCAGGTGTTGCCCATTATCCTGTGTTTGTCTGTTGCCAGTGTGTCTTGTCAAGCCTACCAGTGTTTTTCTCTCTAGTCCCTGTTTTCTAGTTTTCCCAGATTTGACTATTCTGCCTGCCCTGACCCTGAGCCTTCCTGCCATTCTGTACCTTTCGGACTCTGCTCTGGATTACTGGTCTGAGTCTGCCTGCCCTTGACCTGTCATTTGCTCCCTGTTTTTGTAATAAACTTTTGTAACTGTCTGCATCTGGGTCTTATCCTGAGGTCTGATAGTACGAACTGGTGATGACTGACCCTGCAGACTCAGACCAGCTCCGCAACGCCATCTCCTCCCACGGAGCCACCATTAAGAGACATGAGGAGATACTCAGAGGTCTTATGGACTGATTCCAGACATTGGTAGAATGCCATGACTGTGCCTTGAATACAGTGCTTCTGTGGATTATCTATGAGGCCGCCGGCCACGACAGTACCCTCCCAGCCCCCCCAGTAACACCGCTGTCAGCAGTGCGTCTCTCCAGGCCACCCCGGCTTCCCAAGAACCCTGCTTAAGTCCTCCGGAACACTTCGCTGGAGGGTCAGGAACCTGTCGGGTGTTTCTCTCCCAGTGATCCCTCATTTTCGAGCTGCAGCCCTTATCCTTCCCCTAGAGTGCTCGAAGATAGAGTATCTCATAACACTAATGTCTGGGAGGGCTCTTGCCTGGGCTACTGCGGTGTGGGAAAAACAATCTGCCGTGAGTTATCCTGGAGGAGTTTGTGGCTGTGGTGAAAAAGGTTTTTGATTCCCCGTTGTCTGGGAGAGAGGCTGCCTGGAAGTTACTTCAGCTTTGCCAAGACTCCCGCAGTGTGGCAGACTATGCGGTTAATGTCTGCGCTTTGGCTGCCGAGAGTGCCTGGAACACAGAGTTCCTGTTCGTCATATTCCTTAATGTATTATCAGAGGAGGATAAGGACGAGCATGCAGCCCGGGAGCTGCCTACGGATCTCAATTGGCTCATCGCCTTGACCATCGATCGATGGGTGGCTACGGGAACAGGAGGGAGAGGAGGTCTGATTCCAGTCCCAATCGCTCGCCAAAGGATCCCACCTTGCCTCCGAGGAACTCCGGAAGTCCCCGGCGTCTACGTCTCCGAGGATCCGAGTTTACCCGAGGTCCCCCGAGAGTCTCTGAGGTCTGCCGACTCGCCTTTTTCCGGGCAACTTGGCAGAGCTAGGCTGTTTCCAGCCGAATGCTTATGCTGACTTAACACCCAGGGCTGTCTGTATTGCGGAACTGCTGGTCATTTTGTGTCTACCGGTCCTTTAAATAGACCAGGCTGATCAGTAGTTTATGAGTACTCTGGTATGCCACACTGTGAGTTTTTCTTCTCCACTTCTCCACACCCCTCTCCATGCCAACCTGCTGTTGGGTGACTCAGTCTAAATCTCTCTGGGTTCTCATTGACTCTGGGGCCAACGAGAGTTCCATGGACGCCACCCTGGTGTCTGAGCTGGGCATCCCCACCCCAGCCCCTCTCCAGTCCCCATTAGAGCACTGGATGGGCACTCCATAGGCAAGGTTACCCACAATACTACTCCTATCCACCTGCGTGTGTCCCGGAACCACAGTGAGTCTATACAGTTTATGCTCATCAAGTCTCCTCAGGTTCCCATGGTATTGGGGTGTTCTTGGCTCTAGCGCCACAATCCCCTTATCAACTGGACTGTGGGTACTATTGGGGGCTGGAGCCCGTTCTGCCATGCCCATCACCTGAAGTCGGTGCAGCGTGCCTCGGGAACATCTTCCTGTGGGCTCGGAAGAAGCCTCTGACCTCTCAACTGTTCCCGTGGTAGTACCAGGATCTCTGGGAGGTTTTCAGCAAGGCCCGGGCCACTTCGCTTCTTCCGCATCAACCCTATGACTGCAGGATCGACCTTCTCCCGTGCACTACACTACGGCTGTATTTACTGTCGGGTCCGGAGACCAAGGCTATGGAGACGTGCATCGAGGACTTCCTGGCTGCAGGGGGTATCCATCCTTCTGCCTCCCCCTCGGCGCCCGTGCATCGACTACCTGGGCCTCAATGACATCACGGTTTAAAAAAACGTTACCCGCTACCACTCATCGCATCGGCTTTCGAGCCGCTCCAGGGGACCACTATCTTCTCTAAGTAAGACCTGCAGAAGACCTTCCACCTGGTACAGTGATGAGTGGAAGACAGCCTTTAAAACTGCTAGCGGACACTATGAATACCTGGTGATGCCATTCGGTTTGACCAATGCTCCTGCTCTGTTCCACGCCCTAGTTAATGACGTTCTCAGGGACATGTTGAACCGGTTTGTGTTCATCTACTGCAACGATATCCTCATCTTTTGCCGCTCAGTTTAAGAACCCGTTCTCCATGTCCGACAAGTCCTCCAGCGTCTCCTGGAGAACCAGCTGTTTACCAAAGCCGAAATTTGCGTCTTCCATTGCTCTATCATGTCCTTCCTTGAATACATCATCGCTGCTGGGAATGTGCAGATGGATCTGGGAAAGGTGAGCGCTGTGGTGGATTGGCCCTAACCCACGTCCAGAGCGCAGCTGCACGTTTCAGGCAAGCTCGATGGGCCCTGTTGTTCACCCGGTTCAACTTCACCATCTCCTACTGCCTGGGGTCTAAGAATGTTAAGCTGGACGTGCTTTGACGCCGCAATTGTCCTGCTTCTACACCCTTGGACATTCTTCCTACCTCGTGCCTGGTGGCTACCCTCGTCATGGGTACAGAGAAACAGGTCCATGAGGCTCAGCGTTCCCAACCGGACCCCGGGGGGCCTGTCGGACCCTGGTCTTTATGCGACAACACTTTTGGTGGCCCATCATAGTTCCGGATGTCTCCGCTTTCGCCTCCACGGTCTGTGCTCAGAACTAGAGGTCGACCGATTAATCGGACTGGCCGATTAATTAGGGCCGATTTCAAGTTTTCATGACAATCGGAAATCGGTATTTTTGGGCGCCGATTTGCCGATTTCTTTTTTTCTTTTTTTAAATAGCTTTATTTAACTAGGCAAGTCAGTTAAGAACACATTCTTATTTTCAATGACGGCCTAGGAACGGTGGGTTAACTGCCTCGTTCAGGGGCAGAACGACAGATTTTCACCGTGTCAACTCGGGGGATCCAATCTTGCAACCTTACAGTTAACTAGTCCAACGCAATAACGACCTGCCTCTCTCTCGTTGCACTCCACAAGAAGACTGCCTGTTACGCGAATGCGGTAAGCCAGGGTAAGTTGCTAGCTAGCATTAACCTTATCTTATAAAAACATTCAATCATAATCACTAGTTAACTACACATGGTTGATGATATTACTAGATATTATCTAGCGTGTCCTACGTTGCATATAATCTGACTGAGCATACAAGCATACAAGTATCTAAGTATCTGACTGAGTGGTGGTAGGCAGAAGCAGGCGCGTAAACATTCATTCAAACAGCATTTTCATGCGTTTTGCCAGTAGCTCTTCGTTGTGCGTCAAGCATTGTGCTGTTTATGACTTCAAGCCTATCAACTCCCAAGATGAGGTTGGTGTAACCGAAGTGAAATGGCTAGCTAGTTAGCGCGTGCTAATAGCGTTTCAGACGTCACTCGCTCTGAGCCTTGTAGTAGTTGTTCCCTTTGCTCTGCATGGGTAACGCTGCTTCGATGGTGGCTGTTGTCGATGTGTTGCTGGTTCGAGCCCAGGGAGGAGCGAGGAGAGGGACGGAAGCTATACTGTTACACTGGCAATACTAAAGTGCCTATAAGAACATCCAATAGTCAAAGTTATATGAAATACAAATCGTATAGAGGGAAATAGTCCTATAATTCCTATAATAACTACAACCTAAAACTTTTTACCTGGGAATATTGAAGACTAAAAGGAACCACCAGCTTTCATATGTTCTCATGTTCTGAGCAAGGAACTGAAACGTTAGCTTTCTTACGTAGCACATATTGCACTTGTACTTTCATCTCCAACACTTTGTTTTTGCATTATTTAAACCAAATTGAACATGTTTCATTATTTACTTGAGGCTAAATTGATTTGATTGATGTATTATATTAAGTTAAAATAAGTGTTCATTCAGTATTGTTGTAATTGTCATTACTTGAAAAATATATACCACCCCAAAAAATCGACCGATTAATCGGCACCGGCCTTTTTGGTCCTCCAATAATCGGTATCGGCGTTGAAAAATCATAATCAGTAGATCTCTACTCAGAACAAGACCCCTCTGCCTGCCCTTGACCTGTTGTTTGCCTGCCCCCTGTTTTTGTAAACTTTTGTTACTTCGAACTGTCTGCATTTGGGTCTTATCCTGAGGTCTAATACTCTCCTCTGTTTCTGTCTCTGTTCCTGTCTCCCTCTCTCACCAAAGCCCCTTCTCACTCAACCCCCCACCCCACCCCATCCCTCCCCCGCCCACCCCTGCACAGAGTCTGTGTGTGGAGTGAGACAGGGGGATGGTGAGTGTCATCATCCTCATGCATTAAGCCGCTGATGAATGTAATTTTCTTAAGCGTTCACACTTAGTGCCCACTGAAAAAGTGGGAGGTTAATTATCCTGTTTAGTCCTTGTTTTTTGACGACAAGAGAGAAATAGAAAACTCTCACTGCGAGTGGCCTTGGAAGGGACCACTTGTGACAGAATTAGAGGGGAACTCATCTGAGCTGAAGAAGCAGAGAGAGAGAGCGAGAGAGGTGAGAGAGAGAGAGAGAGAGAGAGAGAGAGAGGTGAGAGAGAGACCTTTTTAAACACTCAAACAATGTCAACAGTACTGAGCACCAATGAGTGTCTCATGTTGTTCCACACTTCAGTCCAGGTGCTAATTTGTTGGATAATCTAAAAAGCTTGTCCTTCACGATTTCAATCTACTCGTCTGTGCTATTCAAAGCATTGTTTTCACATTTATGATTGAACATTGTTCATGGTGTAGTTCCAGAATGATTCAAAAAGGTCATTTCCACACAACATTTAGATACCCTGTCTTTGTAAAGTAAATCTATTAATGCTCGGGTGGCACCAAATAAATTAAGAAACTCGATTCTAGCCAAAGGCCCTAAAGAGTTCACAGGCTGGTATTTACTAACCCACACAGAAACAGAAAACTGGATATGCTGAGATTGAAATAGAAAATGACCTCTGCTAAATTTAACCTTGGCTAAAAACATACTCCCCCTGCCTCACAACAACCGCCCCCCTTCCCATCCCTTCTCCAATCCCATCCCCACTGACTGACTCACTCACTCACTCACTCACTCACTCACTCACTCACTCACTCACTCACTCACTCACTCACTCACTCGGCCCTAGCCTTTTTTGGGGACCCAAGTGAAATTTTGTTCTGAGCATCAACAAAAAAATGCGACAACCCCGTCTCGACAATGGAGAGAAGAAAATGACATTTTGGAGTTAATTTCCTGCAATTCTACACATTATGCCATGGAATGTAGAGAAAATGTTTCAGTGTCAAAGCAAGTTTGCAGCAATTCTACACATTTTGGCATGGGGCAGAGGGAAGATTTTTGAAATTTTATAACAAATTTCATGCAATTCTACTCATTTTGCCATGGGGTGGCTTTTCTACTCAATTTGCCATATAGTGGAGAGAAATGTTTGCAGTTTTGAATACGATATCTGAGTGAGTGTGACGAACAAAATCAATGCCCCCCCCCTCCTCGACGGTAATTTGACAATGGTTACTACAAGTTTAGATAGCTGGCAAGACTAACTTACCAATCTAAAAAATTAGCTGACATGGGCTAATTGAGTCACTGTCAGTGACTGACAACAAGAGAAAAATTGCTGATGCACAACCAAATTTCAAATTGCAACTTGTGTAGTGTACTATTCTAACTCTCAACATCTGCGGGCCTAGAAAATGGGGTCCGTGGCCACCAGTTGCCCATCCCTGCTCTAGCACTAGCTGACACAGCCAATCAATCATTCACCCATGCAACCACCCCCACTTTCACTGGGCCTGCCTGCCTACCTGGGCTCAACATCTGCTCTCTCAACAGATCTGCTCTCTCATTATGGCGGTATACTACAACATCCGTGCTCTAGCTGGCTGGAGAGGGCCACATGTCAATTTGTTTGGATTATATCGCCTCCAAACATATTGGGATAGCGTATAACTAGTGGACGGTTAACTTCCATCAAAGCAAAACCCCACATTCAGTACTGTCTGTGCCTACCTGTGTTTCTGATCCCTAGACGCTAACAAACTGTGTATGACAGCTAGACAACAGTCTCTCTCTCTGTGTGTGTGTGTGTGTGTGTGTGCGCGTGTGTGTGTGCATATGTGTGTGTGTGTATGTGTGTGTGTGTGCGTGTGTATATGTGTGTGTGTGTATATGTGTGTGTGTGTGTGTGTGTGTGTGTGTGTGTGTGTGTGTGTGTGTGTGTGTGTGTGTGTGTGTGTGTGTGTGTGTGTGTGTGTGTGCGTGTGTATATGTGTGTGTGTGTATGTGTGTGTGTGTATGTGTGTATATGTGTGTGTGTGTATATGTGTGTGTGTGTGTGTGTGTGTGTGTGTGTGTGTGTGTGTGCGTGTGTATATGTGTGTGTGTGTATGTGTGTATATGTGTGTGTGTGTATATGTGTGTGTGTGTGTGTGTGTATATGTGTGTGTGTGTATATGTGTGTGTGTGTGTGTGTGTGTGTGTGTGTGTGTGTGTGTGTGTGTGTGTGTGCGTGCGTGTGTGTCTGGCAGACATGGGATTAGCCTTGAGGTTGGGCACATGGGAGATGTGTAGCCTGCCATGATGGCACTATTGTCAAAGTCTTTCCAGCATGCAGACCGGAAATTGAAAATGTGTGCTTAAGTGACCTCAATTTATGATTTTTATAAAATGACACAAGCTCAAGGACAAGTGCAGCATGCACTCTGGGCATGTGACAGCAGCGCCATACAGTAACAGGCTGCAGGTGCTACAATGTATGACTAATCTAATTTGATTAGTTTGAATAGCCAGAATCTAGAACAGATACACCCTTAGAAAAAAGGGTTCATCAGATGCCCCAAAGGAGAAAGAACCCTTTTAGGTTCCATGGTGAACCCTCTGTGGAAATGGTTTTACATGGAACCCAAAAGAGTTCTACCTGGAACTAAAAGGGTTCTACTTGGAACCAAAAAATGGTTCTTCAAAGGGTTCCCCTATTCGGGCAGCCAAAGAACCCTTTTAAGTTCTACATAGTACCTTTTTTACGAACAGTTTAGGGATTCAGTTTGAATTAAACTATATTAGATTGATTGACTGTGTTTGAAAAAACAGTATCCAAATATCACATCAACTCTATTCATCTGTTGCAATTGTGGTGGGTTGTAGAATATTTCTGCATCCACAAGTGCGAAAACCTGGCAAGAAACACCTTTCTCCCATTGGTATTAGACCGCACTTTATCAAGGGCATGGAGCTGCTTGTTTACAATGAAGTAAACTCTAACAGGCTGACCACACCGCTAGCGTCGCGAGCGTTGCAAAATAAATGTAGTAATCTATGTTATTCAATTATTGCACCCACACTGCTTGCGTTTGCCAATGAGAGTCTGCGTTGCCAAGGGCTAAAATAGAAATCAGTTCTATTTCTGATGCAGATCGCGCTGCAAGTCCTGCCTCTCCCATCTCCTAATTGGTTTATAGAAGCAGGTACCCACATGCCATCTCCTCATTGGTTATACCCACGTGGGTGACTGAAAGACGAACGAGGTCAGTGGCAGTAATGCACCTAATTTATGAAAGTTGCCAATCGCAATATAAAGTCAAGAGAAGAAAAAGCGTGGAAGGAAGAGAGATGACTAGAAATGATTCGGTTGACCGGTTTGTGTGTGGATTAATTGGCGGAGAGAGGACCTTGTGCATTTCAGGTAAAATAACAACTCAATGTTTATATCCCAGGACAAATTAGCTAGCAACAACAAGCTAGCTAAATAGGACAAATTAGCAAGCAAGTGCAAGCTAACTAGCGAAATTGCCATGAATGTTTAATGCTTTTCGACCTGTCCTCAAATGAATATAATTGGTTCAGAGTTTGTTTTGATATTTTGTGTCGTGGTCACCTTTGGTGTGGGGGAAAAAAAGACATGTGCGCTCGATGGGTTCCGTGTTAGGGAGAGACTTGAACCGTCTCTGAGGTTTGATTTTAAAACATTCCCATTGAATAATAGTTCTTATTGATATTAATTTGTCAACACTCAACCAAGATCACAAATACACATGACACTGAAACAGCAGGGGTAGCCTATTGTCTACTTCTAAATAAACCCACGTTATTCTCTTTTCCAAACCAAGACACAAAGCCATTCTGGAAGTTCAGTCAACACAATTAGAGACTGGGGGAGGATATCAAGATGTCCTCATGCAGCCTGACGCTTGTGCATCCTATGATGGATCTCTGCTCTTATGAATCATTTTGCGATGTCTACCCAGACCTCATTTTCCTCTGTTTTCAGTAATGGAAATGTGCATGTGTCTGGATGGAGCTGATTAAGTTGCTTCTGGGAAGGAAGGCTCACGTTTATTGCTTAGAGGGGGTTTGTCATTAATCATCCAGCACTCTGACACGTCACTGTAACCACTCACCACGTACGGCAATTTGTTCTGGCCCAATGTATTTACATTTCTGATGGCCACCGGGTTTCTGTACAGTACTAAAGAAGGATGGATGGTAGAGATGGAAGACGTGTGTCTGATGTTATCTTACTCATCTAAAGGGTGAAACATCAATTCTCTGTGCTTCTGTTGGGGTGAGGACCTGTAAGCCAGCTGTGTCGCCGGACCAATGCCAAACCAAGCATCTCCATGGCATCGCTCTCTCTCTCTCTCTTTCATCTCTCTTCTCTCTCAGTCCTAATAAAGCTTGTTTACAGTGTGTTAGATGGCCAGTACTGTACTGTAAGATATCCAATGAGTGTACAAAACCATAGGAACACATTTCTCATATTGAGTTGCACCCCCTTTTGCCCTGAGAACAGCCTCTATCTGTCGAGGCATGACCTGCAAGGTGTCGAAAGCATTCGACACGATTGCTGGCCCATGTTAACTCCAATGCTTCCAACAGTTGTGTCAAGTTGGCTGGTTGTCCTATAAGCGGTGGACCATTCGGGAAACTTTTGAGCCTGAAAAACCCAGCAGCGCTGTAGTTCTTGACACATTCAAACTGGTGCGCCTTGCACCTACTACCATACCCTGTTCAAAGGCACTTAAATATTTTGTCTTACCCATTCACCCTATGAAAGGAACACATACACAATCCATGTCTTGTCTCAAGGCTTAAACATCCTTCATTAAACAGTCTCCCCCCCTTCATCTAAACTGATTGTGAAGTGGATTTAACAAGTGACATCAATAAGGGATCATAGCTTTTACCTGGATTCACCTGGTCAGTCTATGCTATGGAAAGAGCAAAGAAATGTGTTGTACAATCAGTGTATGTCCTACTGTGTTCACTCAAGTCATGGTTCATATTCTATGCAGGTCTACCATCTTGGGTTTAAAAATGTGAGTGGTTGTTTCAGGTGTATGCAATTAGCTTTCCCTAAAACAGCCCATAATCTCCCCCTGCTATGCGTCCTACTCCTGCTGAGTGTCACCAGAAAGAAAGGCACAGCCATCCATAGAGAAGACCTTTAATGGTAGGAACAGCCTTCTGTTCTGGTAGCTCTACCTGCTGTCATGGAAACGGCGTACTACGGGGAGGGAGAGCAATGGGAGTGGTACAATGGGGGCCCTGTAACCATTTAGAAGGCCTTGTGATTAAAGGAGCCAATAACAACTGCTCTGTAACAGGTTAGGGGACAGAGAGAAGCCACACATGGCCTGTTGCTTCTGTGGTTTGACTGTGGTTTTCCTACGTTGTTTTTGATGCTGCCTTTTTAATTTTATGAATCGCATTGTAATGCTTTGCCATTGTCAGAATGCTATTCTATGATGTATCCACAGAAGAAGAAAAAACACATCTTGTCCAAGGTTACAGTGGTCTACCCATTGTGTGAAAACTAATGGAGAGTGACACAGTACCTCCAACTGTCTCACTTGTTGATCAGATTATAATGGACATCCTCCAAAATACCTTCATTGTAAAAGACGGGAAGACACAAAGGTGAAGAAAGATTGAGCAAAAAATAAGAGGATTTCTTTCATTCTCCATCAAGACCAATAATTAGAACTAATTGTTCTTTCATATATACTGTGTTTACATTTAGGGAGCTTCATGTAGCCTACAATGAAAACAGGTCTGAACAGTTAAAAAAACTGATACCAAAGTCCAATTTTAATGTTTCCATTGGCATATCTTTGAAGGGTATTCCTATGACTAGTCATTGATCTTGAAACGGAATTCAATTTGGAAAAGCCTCGCCAAACAGATAAGGATCACATGGGACGAAAGCCAATGCTATTTCCCTCAACCAATGAATCCCCATCCCTCTGTCCACAGTCCCAGTCACACTATCTGGTCTCACTCTAAAGGTAGCCTAATTTCTCTCTCTAGAAAGCTGCTGGTGAGAGGTGCTGACAAACAAGCTAGCAGATATGAATTTCTTTCATCAGTTCAGCAGAGGATTTTTTTATATATTTCTTTCAATTATAGCCGTATCAAATCCAGTGCCAATTAACGAGATTTCATTTAACTTAATTTGGCACACAGCACATGCCACTAGCAATTACAGTAAACACAAGGAGAGGGTGTGTTAGATATGGCTCACTGACTGTAGAGGGGAGGAGATGTCTCTTTGTATTTAGCACTCAGCTACTGTACATTACTACTTTCTATCCGCTCTCTGTTCCTCATCTCAGGTGCTGACTTCACAGACGCCCAACCTGACCAGTCAGAATCTGGCCCTAAGAAATATCCCTCCTTCCTAATAAAGCAAAAAGCTGCTACTTAAAAACAGCTTTGCCCAGCACCTGTGAATGCATTTATTTTCTCTCAGTCGTGGGACTAGTGGAAATCCCAGTTGACGTGATGGCCTTGCAGGGTTGAGGAAGTGTGATGCTGTTTCAGTGTAAATAGGCTGATGAGACAGCAACACTAGCCAGGGTATAGGTCAAACCAAAAAATAAAGAATAAGACTGGTGATTGGACAAAACCTGAAGAGACATGGTAGTCACACAGAACCCTCAGCTGCTGCTGGGTGACATGGGAACTGAGAAGGCCTGTTGGCAACTGGCAGTCTCACCCGCAACACTCAGTATAGCCAGTCCGGACTGAGAAGGGAGGAAAGCTCTTTTTCACTGGTGTGGATGGCCAGATGATGGACCAGACCACCCCACCCCACCCCTCGGGTTCCTGAGTGGCACAACGGTCTAAGGCACTGCATCTCAGTGCTTGCACCACAGACACCCTGGTTCGAATCAAGGCTGAATCACAACCGGCTGTGATTGGGAGTCCCATAGGGCGGCGCACAATTGGCCCAGCGTAGCCCGGGTTTGGCCGGTGTAGACCGTCATTGTAAATAAAAATGTGTTCTTAACTGACTTGACTAGGTTAAAAAATAATACAAAAATACTAGAAAGAATAAACATTTTATTTTTTAAAATACTAATAAAAACCACAAAAAATATAAAGAATTACATCTGGGCCAGCCAGGAACACAATGACATTACTGGGATGCCACGGATATGCCACATGGAGAGACACATTTATAGTGTTACACACTCAGTACTATAGACTCCCTAGGCCTAGTCCCCACAAAGACAGCCCAAAGAGGACAAGTCATAGTACTCGGGCCATGGATAGTGTCGCATAAAAGGGCAATCAATAACTG
The DNA here is from genome assembly GCF_018296145.1 of Oncorhynchus tshawytscha. Lineage (NCBI taxonomy): Eukaryota > Metazoa > Chordata > Actinopteri > Salmoniformes > Salmonidae > Oncorhynchus > Oncorhynchus tshawytscha. The sequence goes on along the minus strand of NC_056446.1, from coordinate 18,553,012 downwards.
TGGTCAATAACCATGGATACATGAATCTGAAAGGAATCTAAGAAAGACTGTGTGTAGCTCCGTCTGGCTCTATTGAAACAGATACTGAATAGAAATACTGTATGATCAAATAATAACAGTGACTCAGTCAGTGAATGGCACTGGCAGTGAACAGCAGAGTAGGCCTAGTTCACTTTTCTAACGAGGGCCGAGCAGCTCCTGGCTCCTCTCCTTTCAGATGTGCCTGCTATGAAAGGGATATGTGGGGCCTGGGCTCCACAGGATTCATTAGGTTTAGGGCAGGATAGTGTGGAGATCAATGTTATGCTGAAAATGGAAATCACTACTATACAGATCCCATTACTGACTCCCATTAGATCCTCTAACTCTGTGGTCCAGGTTAGAGGTCGAGCGATTATGATTTTTCAATGCCGATACCGATACCGATTATTGGAGGACCAAAAAAAAGCCGATACCGATTAATCGGACGATTTTAAAAATTGTTTATTTGTAATAATGACAATTACAACAATACTGAATGAACACTTATTTTAACTTAATATAATACATCAATAAAATCAATTTAGCCTCAAATAAATAATGAAACATGTTCAATTTGGTTTAAATAATGCAAAAGCAAAGTGTTGGAGAAGAAAGTAAAAGTGCAATATGTGCCATGTAAGAAAGCTAACGTTTAAGTTCCTTGCTCAGAACATGAGAAGAAGCTGGTGGTTCCTTTTAATATGAGTCTTCAATATTCCCAGGTAAGAAGTTTTAGGTTGTAGTTATTATAGGAATTATAGGACTATTTCTCTCTATACGATTTGTATTTCATATACCTTTGACTATTGGATGTTCTTATAGGCACTTTAGTATTGCCAGTGTAACAGTATAGCCTCCGTCCCTCTCCTCGCCCCTACCTGGGCTCGAAACAGGAACACATTGACAACAGCCACCCTCGAAGCAGTGTTACCCATGCAGAGCAAGGGGAACAACTACTCCCAAGTCTCAGAGCGAGTGACGTTTGAAATGCTATTAGCGCGCACCCCGCTGACTAGCTAGCCATTTCACATCGGTTACACCAGCCTAATCTCGGGAGTTGATAGGCTTGAAGTCAAAAACAGCGCAATGCTTGAAGCATTGTGAAGAGCTGCTGGCAAAATGCACGAAAGTGCTGTTTGAATTAATGCTTACGAGCCTGCTGGTGCCTACCATCGCTCAGTCAGACTGCTCTATCAAATCATAGACTTAATTATAACATAATAACACACAGAAATACGAGCCTTAGGTCATTAATATGGTCAAATCCGGAAACTATCATTTCGAAAACAAAACGTTTATTCTTTCAGTGAAATACGGAACTGTATTACATGTTACATTGCACAGCCTTCATGTTACATTGCACAGTCTTCATGTTACATTGCACAGCCTTCATGTTACATTGCACAGTCTTCATGTTACATTGACAACCCTCAATGTTATGTCATAATTACGTAAAATTCTGGCAAATTAGTTTGCATTGAGCCAGGCGGCCCAAACCGTTGCATTTTCCCTGACACTGCGTGCAATGAACACAAGAGACGTGACACAATTTCACCTGGTTAATATTGCCTGCTAACCTTTCTTTTAGCTAAATATGCATGTTTAAAAATATATACTTCTGTGTATTGATTTTAAGAAAGGCATTGATGTTTATGGTTAGGTACACGTTGGAGCAACAACGGGACCTATTGCCAGCCCAGCATCGCCTCTTGACAATTAGGAGATGAGTAAGAGTTGAAGATAACGGAGGAGAGGGAAGAAGGGCATATAAAACCAAATTGCAAAATCCATATTAAACAGCAGTGTTGCAATTACTGAGACTTTAGGGAGGAAGCATCTGACTGAGATGCTCAATGAATTCATCTTAATAGATGTGAAGAGATGAAGGGGAGTAATAGTTTGCTGATGAAATGTCTCTCTAATGTATATTATGTATCACTATTCTGATATGCATCACATGAACGTGTATTAATGATTTACACTGTATATACACAAATGTATGTGGACACCCCTTCAAATTAGTGGATTCAGGCTATTTCGCAAACACCCGTTTCTGACAGGTGTATAAAAACAAGCACAGTCATGCAGTCTCCATAAACAAACATTGGCAGTAGAATGGCCTACTGAGAGCTCAGTGACTTTCAAAGTGGCACCGTCATAGGATGTCACCTTCACAACAAGTCAGTTTGTCAAGTTTCTGCCCTGCTAGAGCTGCCCTAGTCAACTGTAAGGGCTGTTATTGAGAAGTGGAAATGTCTCGGAGTAGCAACGGGTCAGCCGCGAAGTGGTAGGACACACAAGCTCACAGAACCGGACCACCGAGTGCTGAAGCGCGTAAAAGTAATCTCTCCTCGGTTGCAACACTCACTACCGAGTTCCAAACTGCGTCTGTAAGCAACGTCAGCCCAAGAACTGTTCGTCGAGAGTTTCATGAAATGGGTTTCCATGGCCGAGCATCCGCACACAAGATCCCCATGCGCAATGCCAAGCGTCTGCTGGAGTGGTGTAAAGCACACTGCCATTGGACTCTGGAGCAGTGGAAACCCTCTGGAGTGATGAATCCAGATTCCAGGAGAACGCTACCTGCATCAATGCATAGTGCCAACTGTAAAGTTTTGTGGAGGAGGAATAATGGTCTGGGGCTGTTTTTCATGGTTCGGGCTAGGCCCCTTAGGGAAATCTTAACGCTACAGCATATAATGACATTCTAGACAATTCTGTGCTTCCAACTTTGTGGTAACAGTTTGGGGAAGGCCCTTTCCTGTTTCAGCATGACAATGCCCCCATGTACAAAGCGAGGTCCATAAAGAAAGGGTTTGTCGAGATCGGTGTGGAAGAACTTGACTAGCCTGCACAGAGCCCTGACCTCGACTCCATCGAACAACTTTGGGATGAATTGGAACGCTGACTGCGAGCCAGGCCTAATCCCCCAACATCACTGACCGACCTCACTAAAGCTCTTGTGGCTGAATGGAAGCAAGTCCCTGCAGCAATGTTCCAACGTCTAGTGGAAAGCCTTCCCAGAAGATTGGAGGCTGTTATAGCATCAAAGGGAGGGACCAACTCCACATTAATGCCCATGATTTTGGAATGTGATGTTCGACGAGCAGGTGTCCACATGCTTTTGGTCAAGTACTGTGTCTAACAATTTGTATCACTAATTCACTTAATTGTGTATTTTGCTATTATTTAAAGTTCTAGCCTCTCTTTCATGGAAGCCAGCTACCAGAGTTGACACTGGCAAAGAAGGGAACAGTTCTCCACAGAACGCTAACCTAACGTAGCAGGCGAAAAACAAACGCCTGAAACTAGTGGACATGCCCCACATTCTGGTCATGACGAGAGGAAAAAAAACTGTTTGGAGGTTCTCTTCTGCACTGTTCAGTAAATTTGGAGGAGTTGTTAAGATGGAGTGTCGTCTTGTTAATATTGGACACAATTTCAGAGAGCAAGCTAGCAAACCTGCCGTAGCTAGCTGCTTCCCAGATATTAGCTAGTGTTATCTAGCGATAATAGAATCTCCAACAAAGTCGACAGCAACAAAATTGGTATGTGGAAGTGCCTACAAAGAAGCTAATGTAAATTCACTCACTTTTGTACATCGCCTTGGTCCGTACAATTGACCTTATTTTAGCGCCCCAAAAACGTAAAACTTCCAGATCAACTGTAATGTCAATACCATTGTAAAAGCACACTTTCTCCCCTTTCCAACAAAATAAATGCCATACCTAAACACTGCCCGTTTCTGCTTAATTCAAGAAGACAATGAGCCCCGTCGGGTCTTTTTAAAAATGTCGGGTGGGGAAGCGAAACTAATGCGTGTTAGTGAGAAGGAGAAAATTGTTGTTTTTTTACTCGATCTGTCCAACTTATCACCTTATCGCCTCTAAAATGTAAATAAAACACTATAAAGAGTTTATATAATGTGTCATTACATACCTATTTGAAGGTTTGTGTTGAATTTGAATTGGGTTTTTAGGACAGGGCTAAAGTTATCTTAGAAGTAAACAGCGGCTTTGAAAATGATGATCGCATGCAATGATGATGCAAAAAATGACTAGGTATCCCCCCTTACCCCCGTCACTGTCCATTTCTTGTTTTTAAAGGACGAGAGAAGTGCTACACCTGGTGGAGAGAGATTGTAAGGCAGAAATTGTTGCTTTATGCGTGCTGCACGTTACGACATGACACGTCAAGATGTAACGGAGGGTCCGTTTTTTCAACTTTTCTCCAATACTATAGAGCTATTACCATGTCGATCAACGCTTGAATAGATACCTAGTTCACACCCCTGATTTTGAAGTCAACACAGTCGCTACAGTCCCATTAGTTTTCTTTGTAGCCTCGTTTGAATGTTGCGGTTGCGCACATTTGTAGGAATGGGGTGAGTTTACGTTATCCCGTGAATATTGAAAGTTTTAGTTAGAGCTTCCTCAAATACTTGCTCAGAAAGCTCAATGTTTTCCAGTCGTACGCTAATCCGTTTCACCAGGGACTGTAAACAGCAAGGCTCTCATCCAAAAGCGGAAGTTATGTCACAGGCTCTCCCTTGTGTTCAGAGGGCACTTTCGTTACTGCAGTTTATCTGATGTACTGCCAAAAAGACAATAGAGAAGTTAAATTTTTCTAGCCCAAATAAGACACTTTAGTCATTACTTTTGTGCACAAAATAACAATTTAATTACTAAAATATTTGTTGCAGGGTCCTTTTTTTTTGCACTCAGAGTGTATGAGTGCATCAAAATTGTGATGTATCATGGGTAAAACGTGACCGACTGACTGATCTACAAATAATATTGAGTAGTTATTTATGATGCAAGTTGATTTGTGGATTAGTCAGTCTCACCTTGCCTTCAAAGTGGGCTGCAATGTCGAACGCATTAACATGTTATATTAATATCAATGTCTGTCAAGGTTTTGGATGACGTCATGATGACGTCGTCGCTCCTTCGCTGCTCCATGTACGCACTGAGCGCTAGTGAGCGGACAGAGTAGTCCCAGTAAAAACTGAACTAGCAAGATGGCAGCAACCACTTGTAGTTTTATGGCCTCGCTTTTCTCTTTACTCCTACGCCCAGCAAATGTTACAACCATGTCCCACGCATCAGTGGTGCATTCATTACGTTTTGCAACGGAAACTGTTTACAGTTTAAGAACCAACCAGAAGCAAACTGAGCAAAGGGAATGAAGGGAGCAGGGACCTACCAGAATTTGTCCAAAATAAAACAGTGTTTTGTTGCAAAACGTTTTATGTTTGGAGTAAACGGTATCTGTTGCAAAACGTTTTCAACAGAATGGCATAATTAATACACCCCGGGTGCGCATAACGGTGAATTCAGACATTCACAAAAAATAAATAATAATACAACTACAATGATAATATAAACGAATTTGTGATGAATACAAACCTTTTCAAAATGTATGTAAATAGTCAGTTCTAAGAAAAACCTAAGAAAAACAGTGCCATATTCTCACTGTATGCTTTCGACAGTTGCTACTTCACATGGTGTTATAAAAAAAAGTTGCTAAATCAAAGTGTAAACTCACCTAAACCAGGAACAAAAGTGTTGAGAAATAGGCATATTACTGCTACTGGGAATGGCATGTATGGAATAGCTGCACGCAAAGGTCCTTTCTTCTCTCTTACTTGGACCACAACTCCACTGGTCGAAGAAGTAACTCCCTTTTCATTCATATCGGTGTCTTTCTGGTCCATCTTGAGCATAAAACACGCAAAGTGTGAAATATTTATCACACTGGATGAGCACACCTCTCCAAAGATGACCAACTGAACGAAGTGGACTGACTGTGTGTGTGTGTGTGTACGAAGGTAGCACGCAAGCACCGAGTATCTGCTCCTTTACACAGTTTTGTGAACACTGGTGGACTGACTACTTACTGTAGGTTACATAGCCGGATATATTTAAAGCGGCAGTACCCTGCTTGGTGTTTCAAAATATCTACCAATTAATGCCACCGAGACACCAAGAATTAGGCAAATAATAATTATAATAATAAATAAATACAACAAACAATATTTGCTCTATTTATATTCATATTATGGATGCACAACTAATGGCCTTTGGGTAGCAGAGAACACTGCATTTAAAACAGATATGTTCCTTCAGCTAAACCTCTCACCTGCAGATTCACATGTGTAATAAAGTGTTGATAAATGTTGAGTACATCATGGGCTAGACAGTTCGGATTGGAGAATCGCCGTTTGGATCACAGAGCAGTGAAAAATAATCTATTAAATCCAGTTTTTAGATGCTACCGCCCCACCCCCCCTTTACTTCACGTCTACTCATTTTGCGTGACTCATTAGCCAACAAGAGACAGGTGTAAAAGCAGGGGGAAAAAAACTGAAAACATTGGATTAATAGATTCTTGTTCACTGCTGTGCGATGCAAACGGCAATTCTCCAATCAGAACCGTCTACCGATTATGGATGTAGCTTCGAACGCAGGACAAATGCTCCTAGCAGGTGCATTCATTGGACCATGAGTTGTCTCAAACGCAGTTGCTACAGTCTGCCCTCATTAATTTATGAAATAATGAATCAAAGGTCTAACATTGGGTGAGGTGAGAGAGAAAGAGAGAGAAAATAGAGAGGCAGAAAAAGGAAAGACAGTTTGACATGTAATACGGGTTGAAGTTGGACGTTTACATACACTTAGGTTGGAGACATTAAAACTTGTTTTTCAACCACTCCACAAATTTCTTGTTAACAAACTATAGTTTTGGCAAATCGGTTAGGACCGCCAACTAAAATAATGACCTACCCAAAACAAGACACCAAACAGTCCAAAAACATAACCAAACACAACCATCCACAAACAGAACTGAAAACAAGCCCGCACAAACGCAGGGGGGCATAGAAGGCTTAAATAGCCCTGAACAAAACCCCAAACGAGAAACAGGTAAAACCAATACAGACATAACCAACAGAAAAGGAAAAGGGAATCGGTGGCAGCTAGTAGACCGTTGACGACGACCGCCGAGCGCCGCCTGAACAGGAAGAGGAGCCACCTTCGGTGGAAGTCGTGACAAGCTCTGTCAGTAGGAATGGGCCACAATTCACCCAACTTATTGTGGGAAGCTTGTGGAAGGCTACCCAAAATGTTTGACCCAAGTTAAACAATTTAAAGGCAATGCTACCAAATACTAATTGAGTGTATGTAAACTTCTGACCCACTGGGAATGTGATGAAAGAAATAAAAACTTAAATAAATCATTCTCTCTACTATTATTCTGACGTCAATAAAGTGGTGGTCCTAACTGACCTAAGACAGGGAATTTTTACTAGGATTTTTACTAGGAAAAACTGAGTTGAAATGTATTTAGCTAAGAAGTATGTAAACTTCCGATTTCAACTGTAGATTCTAAAGGCTTTCCTGGTCCTTTTAAATGGCCTAGTCGTCTCCCAGCCCTGTTTCTTGGCTGCTGCTTGGTAATCATGCCTGATGTTTCCAGTGGGCCCACAGATCAAAGCTGAAATTACTGGGCTGTCCTATTAAAGCTCTGTGCAGAGCCTTAGGTTTACACTGTAATTAATGGGATAATTAAGGGCAGTATGAGTCCAAATCAAGGGCACCGCCCCAGAGAGATATGAAGTCAGTCATTGGATATGACTGGATGACCTCTCACTCTGACCTTAGTACAGTCCCCGTCTACCTTATTAGAAATAACCACTGAAGTCTCCCTACGGCACAGCGGTCTAAGGCACTGCATCGCAGTGTTGCGTCGTCACTACAGCCTGGGGTTTGATCTCACAACCGGCCGTGACCGAGAGTCCCATAGGGCGCCGCACAATTGGCCTAGTGTCGTACGGGTTAGGGGAGGGTTTGTCTGGGTGGGATCTACTTGTCTCATCGCGCTCTAGCAACTCCTAGTGGCGGGCGACTTCGGTCGCTTGTTGAACGGTGTATCCTCCAACACATTGGTGCAGCTGGCTTCTGGGTTAAGCTAGCGGGTGTTAAGAAGCGCGGTTTGGCGAGTCATGTTTTGGAGGACGCATTACGCGACCCTTCGCCTCTCCCGAGCCATCTGGGAATTGCAGCGATGAGACAAGATCGTAATTGGATATCACGAAATTGGGGAGAAAAAGGGGGTCAAATTTGAAAAATAAATCACCACTGATATTTCTCACTGACCGGCTGGGTTATTGAGCGTGACCTTCTATTGCCATGTTGTAAGAGGGTTATAATACCAGTGAGATTGTAGAGGTTATGCCTGAAGTGCTTCTGTTCTGCAAGATTGGTGTAATTTGTCCTGCCAATTAGCCAAATGGCATTAATGGGAACAGAACAGTATCCACTGGGTTGGGTTCCCTCCTACATGCATAGGCCTAATTAGGTTAGCATTGTCTTATTGACATGATTGCTTTGTAATGTATTTTTATGATATAAATATGAAATCTCCTAAAAAGAATTGGATACTTTGGACTCCTAATAAGGTAACAATGGTATCAATTCCATTATGTTACTGTATAACATACTGTGTACTCATTGTGGGTATGGAACAATTTTAACCATTTATATGTGTAGAATTGTTGGAAGAAATTGAACCTTGATACTGTGTGGTGAGACTTTAGAGTGCCTTTTAATATAGTCCACATGGAGAATTCAATACATCTGATTTTTAATATGAATAAAAGCTAGCTAAATTGACACAATTCTGCATTTTACATTTCTTTCCTCACACCTGTAACACTTTTAGGAAGATTTTAAGCCACGTAACCTCAAAAAAAATTTAAAGTTATTTTGTTACTTTGTCAAAAGTCACTTCTGAAAATTAAGATTTATTTACATCTGTCCCTCCTTTTAAGGTCAACACCTGTTATGTGAACTCTCGTTTTCATAATGGTGAAACTATTTTAAATATTATTTTTAAATGGAACATTTAACATCTAAAAGTCAAACCATAGAGTAATTGATGACTGATTTAAGAAGAAATCGTCAACCCTGTTACTTTATTTGGCACAAACCTGTTTTTAATGAAGTTGAACATGTGCTCTTTATGACAGAATGGTAAAATTAGGTAAATCCCAACGTATTTTTACCAAGTTACACTTCTCAAAAGGCACCGAATTGGTGAAATTACCAAGAGGTCGAGCAGAATTTTCCCAGACTATGGTTTATTAAGGACTGGACATGGAAATGCAATTGTCAATTCTCAGTAAATATCCATAATCTAACCCAACACAGATTGTCACTCTTTATCCCTACAAGGTTGTTTGTTGCCTAGCAACAGTGAAAACTGTAGGTAGAAGGGGCCATATTGATCGAGGGGGTTTGGGGTATTTCGCCTCTTGACCTGTGTGTGGGATTTATGTCATTTAAACTATAAGGTAATATGCTGAAATCCCTGTGACACAGCCCCAAAGCATTTCAAAAATGCATTGCATCCATTTAAGAGGCACACATTTGGGTTTGATGAAGATTGGTCTCACCATAGAATTTGAAATAATTCTATTTCTATGGGTCTCCCTTTGAATTAAATCTCCTTGAGGCATGTCTAAATAATTACCATTTCATAAACGGCTTTAATGGACTACATCAGCAATATGCAATGCTGATTTATTATGCCCAATGTATTTTTCATTCCAATTCACTGTTCAATGTATTTCATTTATACACATTTACTGTTGCATGTTTCATTGGAAACAACTCGTATTGGAGAACGCTTTGGATTTCAATGATATCATATCCCATAGAGAACCCCAACCAAATGAGAGAGAAAAAGGGAGAGAGAGAGAGGGGAGAGAGAGAATTTAATTTTCTCCAGACATATTGAAGTACCATATGAAAGGGGTTCTCATTGCGTATTTGATATGATCCGACCTTTCCTACTCAGAACTTGATTGTTTCTCCACAGTCTCTCGTATCCCTGGGTCATGTGTTCTAACTGAAGTTCAGGCTATAACTGAGGAAATTAACAAGTGTGAACAAGTCAAAAAGGTCAACACTTGCTGACTGATAAGGATCAGATGATGTCCTTCTTACTCACACATTTATTCTCCATTTATTTTATTTTATCAATCAGTTTAAACTTGAGTGCATTTGGAAAGGTTTAGCAACCAATCAAGCTTCTCTGCATCTTATTTTTCACAGAAATAAAGGCACCGCCATCTTTGTTAACTTGTGGCGGCAAAGAAGGCACAACCAACTTGCCAAAACTATAGTTTGTTAACAAGAAATTTGTGGAGTGGTTGAAAACGAGTTAATGACTCCAACCCAAGTTTATGTAAACTTCTGACTTCGACTGTTGTCACGCCCTGACCTTAGTTAACTTTGTTTTCTTTATTATTTTGTTTAGGTCAGGGTATGACGAGGGTGGTTTGTTTAGTTTTTGTATTGTCTAGGGGTTTTGGTAGTCTAGGTGTTTATATGTCTATGGTTGCCTAGATTGGTTCTTAATCAGAGGCAGCTGTTTATCGTTATTGTAAGGGATTTCCCTCCTCCTCTTCCAAAGAGGAGAGGCGAAAAGGATCAGAGGACCAATATGCGGCGTGGTAAGTGTCCATGGTTCTTTTAATACGTAAATGTACACTGAATACAAAAACAAGAAACGTGAAAACCCAAAACAGTCCTATCTGGTGCAAACACAGAGACAGGAACAATCACCCACAAACACACAGTGAAACCCAGGCTACCTAAGTATGATTCTCAATCAGAGACAACTAATGACACCTGCCTCTGATTGAGAACCATACTAGGCCGAAACATAGAAATACCCAAATCATAGAAAAACAAACAGACTGCCCACCCCAACTCACGCCCTGACCATACTAAATAATGACAAAACAAAGGAAATAAAGGTCAGAACGTGACAGTTATCTCTGATTGGGGACCATATTTAGGTAGCCATGTTCCTTGGGTAGTTTGTGGGTTCTTATTTTATGTTTAGTTGCCTGTCTGCACTACGCATATTAGCTTCACGGTTTGTTTTGTTGTTTTGATAGTGTGTTCAGTGTGTTCAGTGTTCAGTGTTTAGTGTTCTTTCTTTAATTAAAGAAGTATGTACGCTTACCACGCTGCGCCTTGGTCTCCTCCATACAACGACCGTGACAACTGTAGGTAGTGGTAAAGTGACGAGGCAACAGGATAAATAATAAACAGTAACAGCAGTGTATGTGATGAGTCAAAAGAGTTAGTGCAAAAAGGGTCAATGCAGATTGTCCAGGCAGCTATTGGTCAACTGTTTAGCAGTCTTATTGCTTGGAGGTGGAAGCTGTTCAGGGTTCTGTTGGTTTCAGACTTGGTGCATCGGACATGGTGCAAAATATACATATATAATCCGGTGTTTCTATGTCAAACGGTTTTGTTATATTTCAGTCTTCTGTGATGTATATAAAGTGTGGTATGCAATATATTTCAACCATACAGTGCATTCAGAAAGTATTAAGACCCCTTCACTTTTTTCACATTTTGTTACGTTACAGCCTTATTCTAAAATAAATGTTTTTTTCCCCTAATCAATCTACACACAATACCCCAGAATGACAAAGTAAAAAAAGAACAACTAAAATATAACAGTATTCAGACCCTTTACTCAGTACTTTGTTGAAGAACCTTTGGCAGTGAAGCACCTTACAGCCTCAAGTATTCTTATGTATGACTACACAAGCTTGGCACATCTGTATTTGGGGAGTTTCTCCAATTATTCTCTGCAGATCCTCTCAAGCTCTGTCAGGTTGGATGTGGAGCATCCAGAGATGTTTGATAGGGTTCAAGTCTGGGCTCTGGCTGGGCCACTCAAGGCCATTCAGAGACTTGTCCTGAAGCCACTCCTGCGTTGTCTTGACTGTGTTCTTAGGGTCATTGTCTTGTTGGAAGGTGAACCTTCGCCCCAGTCTGAGGTCCTGAGCGCTCTGGAGCAAGTTTTCATCAAGAGATAGATACTTTCGGCGCCGACAGAGATGGCCGCCTCGCTTCGCGTTCCTAGGAAACTATGCAGTATTTAGTTTTTTTATGTGTTGTTTCTTACATTGTTACCCCAGGAAATCTTAAGTTTTATGACATACAGCCGGGAGGAACTATTGGATATAAGAGCAACGTCAACTCACCAACATTATGACCAGAAATACAACTCCCCGAAGCGGATCCTTTGTTTGGTCCACCACCCAGGACAATGGATCGGATCCCAGCCGGCGACCCAAAACAACGGCGCCGCAGAAGGGGCAGACGGAGCGGTCTTCTGGTCAGGCTCCATAGAAGGGCACATCGCACACCGCACCCGAACATACTACTCGCAAATGTACAGTCTCTTGACCCACAAGGTAGACGAAATCCGAGCAAGGGTTCCCTTCCAGAGAGACATCAGAGATTGTAACGTTCTTTGTTTCACGGAAACATCGCTCACTCGGGATACGTCATCAGAGTCAGTACAGCCACCTGGTTTCTTCACGCATCACGCCGACAGAAACAAACATCTCTCTGGTAAGAACAAGGGCGGGGGTGTATGCCTTATGATTAACGAGACGTGGTGTGATCATAACAACATACGGGAAATCAAGTCCTTTTGTTCACCTGACCTAGAATTCCTTATAATCAAATGCCGACCGCATTATCTACCAAGAGAATTCTCTTCGATCATAATCACAGCCATGTATATCCCCCCCAAGCAGACACATCGACAACCCTGAAATAACTTAATTTGACTCTATGTAAACTGGAAACCACATATCCTGAGGATGCATTTATTGTAGTTGGGGATTTTAACAAGGCTAATCTGAAAACAAGGCTCCCTAAATTTTATCAGCATATCGAATGCTCGACCCGGGCTGGCAAAACCATGGATCATTGTTATTCTATCTTCCATGACGCATACAAAGCCCTTCCCTGCCCTCTTTTCAGAAAATCTGACTCCATTATGTTGCTCCCAGCCTATACACAGAAACTAAAAACAGGAAGCGCCTGTGCTCAGGTCTGTTCAACGCTGGTCTGACCAATCGGATTCCACGCTTCAAGATTGCTTCGATCACGTGGACTGGGATATGTTCCGCATAGCGTCGGACAATAACATTGATGAATATGCTGATTCGGTGAGCGAGTTTATTAGCAAGTGCATCGGTGATGTTGTACCCACAGCGTCTATTAAAACCTTCCCCAACCAGAAACCGTGGATTGATGGCAGCATTAGCGCAAAACTGAAAGCGCAAACAACTGCTTTTAATCAGGGCAAGGTGACCGGAAACATGACAGAATAAAAACAGTGTAGCTATTCCCTCCGCAAGGCAATCAAACAAGCTAAGCATTAGTATAGAGACAAAGTAGAGTCGCAATTCAATGGCTCAGACACAAGAGGTATGTGGCAGGGTCTGCAGTCAATCAAGGACTACAAAAGGAAAACCAACCCCGTCGTGGACCACAATGTCTTGCTCCCAGACAAACTAAACAACTTCTTTGCTCGCTTTGAGGTCAATACAGTGCCACTGACACGACCCGCTACCAAAACCTGCGGGCTCTCCTTCACTGCAGCTAACGTGAGTAAAACATTTAAACGTGTTAACCCAACGTCATCCCCAGCCGCGTCCTCAGAGCATGCGCAGACTAGCTGGCTGGTGTGTTTACGGACATATTCAATCAATCCTTATCCCAGTCTGCTGTTCCCACATGCTTCAAGAGGGCCACCATTGTTCCTGTTCCCAAGAAAGCTAAGGTAACTGAGCTAAATTACTATCGCCCCATAGCACTCACTTCCGTCATCATGAAGTGCTTTGAGAGACTAGTCAGGGACAATATCACCTCCACCCTACCTGACACCCTAGACCCACTCCAATTTGCTTACCGCCCCAATAGGTCCACAGACGACGCAATCGCAATTACACTGCACACTGCCCTAACCCATCTTATCTATGTAAGAATGCTGTTCATCGACTACAGCTCAGCATTTAACACCATAGTACCGTCCAAACTAGTCTTTAAGCTCGAGTCCCTGGGTCTCGACCCCGCCCTGTGCAACTGGGTCCTGGACTTCCTGACGGGCCGCTCCCAGGTGGTGAGGGTAGGAAATAATATCTCCACCCCGCTGATCCTCAACACTGGGGCCCCACAAGGGTGCGTTCTCAGCCCTCTCCTGTACTCTCTGGTCACCCATGACTGTGTGGCCATGCACGCCTCCAACTCAATCATCAACTTTGCAAACTAAACTACAGTGGTAGGCTTGATTACCAACAATGACGGGACGGCCTACAGGGAGGAGGTGAGGGCCCTCGGAGTGTGGTGTCAGGAAAATAACCTCACACTCAATGTCAACAAAACTAAGGAGATGATCGTGGATTTCAGGAAACAGCAGAGGGAGCAGTCCCCTATCCACATCGACGGGACAGTAGTAGAGAAGGTGGAAAGTTTTAAGTTCCTCGGCATACACATCACGGACAAACTGAAATGGTCCACCCATTCGCATTAACATCTGCTAGCCATGAGTATGTGACAAATAAAATTTGATTTGATTTTGTACTTTGCTCCGTTCATGTTTCCCTTGATCCTGACTAGTCTCCCAGTCCCTGCCGCTGAAAAACATCCCCACTGCATGATGCTGCCACCACCATGCTTCACTGTAGGGATGGTATTGGCCAGGTGTTGAGCAGTGCCTGGTTTCCTCCAGATGGACTGCTTGGCATTCAGGCCAAAAAGTTCAATCTTGGATTCATCAGACCAGAGAATAATGTTTCTCATGGTCTGAGAGTACTTTAGGTGCTTTTTGGCAAACTCCAAGTGGGCTGTCATGTGCCTTTTACTGAGGAGTAGCTTCCGTCTGGCCATTCTACCATAATAGGCCTGATTGATGGAGTGCTGCAGATATGGTTGTCCTTCTGGAAGGTTCTCCCATTTCCACAGAGGAACACTGGAGCTCTGTTAGAGTGACCATCGGGTTCTTGGTCACCTTACTCACCAAGGCCTTTCTCCCCCGATTGCTCAGTTGAGCCAGGCTGCCAGCTCTAGGTAGAGTCTTGGTGGTTCCAAACTTTCTGAAATTGTATTTTTATCAACCCCCCCCCCTTTTATAATTGGAATGTGATACCACTAGGCAACGGTGTGCTTTAGGACCATGCGGACACCTCCAAACCGTAGGGTAGGCTGTTTGGTGTGTTTATCTGACTAGATAAAAATAATAATAATAATAATAATTATGTCCCCCCCACTTCTAAAACCAAAATTGCACCCCTGAAAATAGGCAATAGTGAAGTTACAAAACAACAACCAACAATTCAATGAGTCAGGATCGCAGTCTTTGGTCAATTGAGCACCACCACTCAATAGTCAGTCTTTCTGGAGGCCTGCTGGTCCTCTGAGACCTGCACAGGGTCTGAGGCACTGTGTCAGAAGCTACTGTCACTCTCCCAGTACCTGGTGTCCCAGAAACATCCCCCCTAGAGTCACACTCCTAGTACCTGGTGTCCCAGAAACATCCCCACTACTGTCACACTCCTAGTACCTGGCGTCCCATAAACATCCCCACTACTGTCACACTCCCAGTACCTGGTGTCACAGAAACATCCCCACTACTGTCACACTCCCAGTACCTGGTGTCACAGAAACATCCCCACTACTGTCACACTCCCAGTACCTGGTGTCTCAGAAACATCCCCACTACTGTCACACTCCCAGTACCTGGTGTCATAATTGTTCTGTGTCCTGTGCATCTGTGTCCTGAAACTTCTTATGTGTTCTCAAAAGGCTTTGTCTATTGTGCCGGTACACCCCACTGCTGTCACACTTCTGTCCTGACTGTATATGACCTCCTCCAAGACAGTAGCCTTTCTGTCCCGTGAATCCGGACCCCGAATCCACATCCTGAGCTGCCAACGATGGCAACACTCTAGCAGCTTAGTCATATTATAGTTTTTGTCTTGCCTTCAACTGCAGGGCCCTATCCTGTACAACGGATTGGCAGTCTTTCCTGCAGGGGACAGGCAACCTGGAACGCAACTTGCATCCTATGCAACTTCAAAAGCCTCCCATTTGGACTTCCTGTCACTCACTAATGCCGTTTAACCCAAAAGGCTCAGACTTTTCTTTTTCCATCTACGCGGGCCGGCACTTGTGTCTCACTGGACCATGGCTCCTGCAGACCTGCTCTAACTTGGAAACAAGGCACTGGGTACTTTTCAGCTGGCATTTACATGACAATGGCTAACTGTGACCTTTAAGACCTTCTTACAAAGCAACAGTCTTGAATGATCAATCAATCAATGTATCAATCAAATGTATTTTATTAAACCCTTTTTACGTCAGCAGTTGTAACAAAGTGCTTATACAGATACCCAGCTTAAAACCCCCAAAGAGCAAGCAATGCAGATGTAGAATAATGCAAAGATTGGAGATTCTGCTCACCACAAGTCTTTAGTGTCACATTCCTGAGGGAAACACAACAACACTAGAGCTCACATTGACATAAAACAGTGGCAGCCCACAAGTGTGGGGTAAGTCTCATTGGAAAAGCACCACGAGGGAGAGAGCCTTTCAAACCCAGCAAGAGGGACAGGACTACTTCCTGTTCGCGTCCCTCCCTCATATTTCCTGTCAGAAATGTGATATATTAAAAACACTAAGTGAGATCCTTCAGTGTGTATATGTTGTCCCAAAAATACAGTTGCTTTCCAAATTCCTCATCACCGACAACTCTCAACTAAGGATCGTCTTTGCACGTGTCGCATGAGAAACATTCACCGGCTTGCTATGCATTCACATTCAGGATGTATTCAAAATAGTATCATGCCAGTGTGTGTTTGTGAGCAAGACTAGACAGGTGTCTTAACCCCAGACAGCAAAACATCTTATGAAACATAGCCTCTCGGTGCTTTTCAAGCTTCAGTTCAAATTTCTAGATGCACAGACATGCACGCGCCGAGGGTCGTATAGTTCACAGTTTTATTGTATTACACAGAGAGCTCAGTGATCTTCTCATGTCATCTCTGGGGAGGCAGAGTGGCCCTCTTCATCTATAAGGCAAGTGCAGAGTAAGTATATTGAACAGGATATTTCAATTGAAATTCAAGAGAACAACAGAGCAGGATCCATCCTTGTCTGTCTCAGAGAAAGAGCTTCATAAATGCTTCCCAATGCTAAACGAGTACAGTTTGTCCAAGTGTCTAGAAGGCAGGCAGTAGCATTGCTAAAATGCCCCAGTGTGAGGGGGACAAAGATGCCACTTGTTGATGAGATTACAGTAAAGTGCCTGGGCCTAAACACTGAGTGTACAAACCATTAAGGACACCTGCTTTTTCCATGACATACTGTAGACTGACCAAGTGAATCCAGGTGAAAGCTATTATTGATGTCACTTGCTAAATCCACTTCAGTCAGTGTAGATGAAGTGGATGAGACAGGTTTAAGAAGGATTTTTAATCCTTGAGACTATTGAGACATGGATTGTGTGTGTATGCCTTTGACTGACAACTTGGGGAACATGGGTGTGGATGTGGTTGACGAGTGCCCTCTTGTGGTGGATGATGGTACTACTGCTACAAGCATTTCTCCTCACAAACCAGCCAGTGCTATTGAGTCAGATAATAAGCCAATACTAGTGAAAAGCCATGCAAGTGTACACCCCATTTACAGAAAAGTGTTCAGAATCAGTGATCAGACTGGTGAAGTTGGCCAGAAGGATACATTTTACTTCAACAGATTGAAAGAGCTCAGAAAAAAGGCTATGATGAAGGGGAAATTGTTGAAGCCGTCATTCAGTCGATCGCTCTAGAGGTTAAACTGAAAACATACTTAGAAAGCAGAACTGAGTTAACACTAAGCTCATTGAGACAAATACTGAGAACTCACTACATTGAAAAAGATGCAACAGAGCTGTATCACTCATTGACCAGTGCAGTTCAAGAACCCAAAGAAACCCCAATTCAGTTGCTAGTGCGTGCAATGGACATGAGACAGAAAGTAATCTCTGCATCAGAAAGCGCTAAAGCTGGATTGACGTACAATCCAGAACAACCCAGACAGGAAGTCCAAGAGTTGGTAAGCACCAGTTCCTTTGAGAGGCCGATCATAGGGTTCAACATGATTGAAGAGTTGGCTCAAGAAGATTTAACTGCAGACAAAACTGTTTCCTCAAGTCAGTTTGTTTACAGCCTACACTCAGCGTTAGATGTAGGGCCTAGAGCTGTTTTTACAGTCAATCTTTAATTCAATCTTCAATCAAACCCGCGAACCAGAGAATGTGCCGTGTAGCTGTGGAACAAGCATCGTCTGGAAGAAATCAGAAGAAAAGAACACGATCATAAGAGTAATACAAGACAACTTAAGAAGAACAAGTTAGACATGAAGTTCAAGAAGTAGAATAACATTATTACATTAAGTCAATACTCTACAGTTAAGTTGACTAAACTTGGTAAATTCTAAGTCAAACTAAAGAGACTATTTGGCATGACAGGCCCACCAATGTACCTATAGTTCTCTGTTTTTCTCTTTCAGGTTTGTTGAGTTTTGCTGTGTGTTTTGTCTATTGATGAGGTAAGAACAAGGTAACAAAATATTTTTGCATCCGATTCCTTCCAACGGTTGTACCACATACACTGAACTTAATTGCCCACAAGCTCATCACTAAGCTAAGAACCCTGGGACAAAACACCTCCCTCTGCAACTGGATCCTGGACTTCCTGACAGGCCGCCCCCAGGTGGTAAGGGTAGGCAACAACACGTCTGCCATGCTGATCCTCAACACTGGGGTCCCTTAGGGTTATGTACTTAGTTCACGGCTGTACTCCCTGTTCGCCCATGACTGCGTGGCCAAACACGACTCTAACACCACCATTAAGTTAGCTGACAACACAACAGTGGTAGGACTGATCACCGACAACGATGAGACAGCCTATAGGGAGGAGGTCAGAGAACTGGCTTTGTGGTGCCATGACAACAACCTCTCCCTCAATGTGAGCAAGACAAAGGAGCTGATCGTGGACTACAGGAAAAGGTGGTCCGAACAGGCCCCTATTAACATCAACGGGGCTGTAGTGGACTGGGTAGAGAATTTCAAGTTCCTCGGTGTCCACATCACCAACGATCTATCATGGTCCAAACACACCAAGATAGTTGTGAAGAGGGCACGACAAAACCTTTCCCCCTTAGGAGACTGAAAAGATTTGGCATGGATCCCCAGATCTCGTACAACGCTGTGTACTACTCCCTTCACAGAACAGTGCAAACGGTCTCTAACCAGAATAGAAAGAGGAGTGGGAGGCCCCCCGCTGCACAACTGAGCAAGAGGACAAGTACATTAGAGTGTCTAGTTTGAGAAACAGACGCCTCACAAGTCGTCAACTGGCAGCTTCATTAAATAGTACCCGCAAAATACCAGTCTCAACGACAACAGTTGTAATGGGTGCGTGTCGGTGGCAGGGAAGTCAGGCGCAGGAAAACGATCTTGGTATAAACGGAGTCATTTAATAAGTGCTCATAAAACTCCAAAAAACTAAATATACAAAAAATAATGTAAGTGGGTACAAAACCCGTCGCACACCGTCACATGACTTGCACATAAAATACAATAAAACCATCTCCAACAAGGACATGAGGGGAAACAGAGGGTTAAATACACAACATGTAATTTATGGGATTGGAACCAGGTGTGAAGGAAGACAAGACAAAACCAATGGAAAATGAAAAATGGAAGTGATGGCTAGAAGGTCGGTGACTTGACCGCCTGAAAAAAGAGAGGGACCGATTTCGGCGGAAGTCGTGACAACAGTGAAGAGGCAACTCCGGGATCTTGGCCTTCTAGGCAGAGTTGCAAAGAAAAAGTCATATCTCAGACTGGCCTATAAAAAGAAAAGATTAAGATGGGCAAAAGAACACAGACGCTGGACAGAGGAAGATTGGAAAAAAGTTTTATGGACAGACGAAGTTAAGTTTGAGGTGTTCGGATCACAAAGAAGAACATTCGTGAGACGCATAAAAAATGAAAAGATGCTGGAGGAGTTCTTGATGCCATCTGTCAAGCATGGTGGAGGCAATGTGATGGTCTGGGGGTGCTTTGGTGGTGGAAAAGTGGGAGATTTGTACAGGGTAAAAGGGATCTTGAAGAAGGAAGGCTTTCACTTTAATTGGAGCCATTTTCCTCCAACAACAGGACAATGACCCAAAGCACAACTCCAAACTTTGTAATAGCTATTTAGGGAAGAAGCAGTCAGCTGGTATTCTGTCTATAATGGAGTGGACAGCACAGTCACCGGATCTAAACCCTATTGAGCTGTTGTGGGAGCAGCTTGACCGTATGGTACGCAAGAATTGCCCATCAAGCCAATCCAACTTGTGGGAGGTGCTTCAGGAAGCATGGGGTGAAATCTCTTCAGATTACCTCAACAAATTGACATCTAGAATGCCAAAGGTCTGAAAGGCTGTAATTGCTGCAAATTGAGGATTCTTTGACAAGAGCAAAGCTCACAATTATTATTTAAATTTAAAATCCTTATTTATAACCTTGTCAATGTCTTGACTATATTTCCTATTCATTTTGCAAATCATTTCAAGTATGTTTTCATGGAAAACAAGGACATTTAGTGACCCCAAGCTTTTGAACGGTAGTGTATGTAACAGGTGGTGTCAGAGGAAAGCCCATAATTTTGTCAGAGACTCCAGTCACCCAAGTCATAGACTGTTTTCTCTGCGCCAAGTCTAGGACCAAAAGGCTCCTTAACAGCTTCTACCCTCAAGCCATAAGACTGCTGAACAATTCATCAAATGGCCACCAGACTATTTACATTGACCTCCGCCCCTCCATTTGTTTTGTACACCGCTGCTACTCGCTGTTTATTATCTATGCATAGTACTTCACCCCTACCTACATGTACAAATTACCTCTAACCTGTACCCCCGCACACTGATTCTGTACCGGTACCCCCTGTATATAGCCTTGTTATTGTTATGTTTCTGTGTTACTTTTTTATTATTTTTTACTTGAGTTTATTTGGTAAATATTCTCTTAACTCTTCTTGAACTGCACTGTTGGTTAAGGGCTTGTGAGTAAGCATTTCACGGTAAGGTCTGCACTTTGGCGCATGTGACAAATAAAGTTTGATTTGATTTGATACACTTGCAGGAATGTTGCAGAATAATATGTATCCTGTGTGTATGCCGTTTTCGTCAGAAAAGAGATGTGGGCGTACTCTTTTGTAATGTAACTGTATGCCAGTGGCAGTCTGTGCCATTTTAAGATGGAGGACTGTTATTTTTTCATGTCATTCATGTTCCATTCACCCAGCTCATTGTAATTTTAATAGGTTTAGACTACTACATGAAACTCTAATTTTCCCTGTACTCATCGTGAGGTTGCTACAACCTAGCATATGAATAAAAGTTTACAACGTAGGCGCACAGGTCGAGAGAATTTTGAGTAATCAAGGTGACAGACAGTGACACATTCAATACCGCCTTGCACATTCTTGCCTGCATCTATCTGATCTAGGGTGTAATCATTAGTCCAACAGTTGCAAATGAGAGTTTCTATTGTACAAATTCAAGTATGTTAATCCCCGTTTTGTTCCGTTTGATTCCATTTTAGAAATGTTTTTCAACAGAATTGGCGGAATGAATATACCCCTGATCACACGCAAACATTTCACTTTCATAGCAGCAACATAAAAACAGCATGATCACTTTGTTTGTGGTATATATAATTCCTTCTCACAGCTATCTATGTGCTATACACTAATCTGATCTTTTCCCTTCACTTGTGGACTTCAGTGCACAACACATCAGCTCTCTGTGACCAGGCCAAAAATGATTTCCAAGCCAAACCTTCATATCATGACCGCTAACCGCTATACACAGCCTACATTGATTTCAGGTCATAGTGAACTAGAACTACTAGAACTAACGTGTTAGTAAATCCGCTACAATCATGCAGTACAGTGTACAGCCAGAAAGCAGTTTAGCAGTTACACCAGGGTTCCCCGATGGCAATAAATTAATCAAACCAAAAGCTTACCTTGACTTGGACGAGTTCCAGTGTTGGATACCCATAGCCAGCTAGCTAACATAGCATCCCAATATGTTTGAGCCAAGTGTTTGAGTAGGCTAAACTAGCTAGCTGCATTTGCTAGCTATGTGAAAGTTAAAAAATGTCCAACCAAATGTAGCTCTTCTCTCTTTCTTTTTTTGCTTCTCCTTAATTTGTTAAAAAACTTAATCTACTGTCTTTCTCTTTCTTTGAGTCAACTACTCACCACATGTTATGAGCTGTAGTGTTGTTACTAGCTGTAACTTATGCTTTCAGTACTAGATTCATTCTCTGATCCTTTGGTTGGGTGGACATGTCAGTTAATGCTGCAAGAGCTCTGTTCATTTGGGGCGGGGGGGAGGGGGCGACTGTAACTCAATATTAGGAAGGATATTAGGAAGGTGTTCTTAATGTTTTGTACACTCAGTGTATATTACCTTAATGTAAAAGTGCCACATAGGTTAACTTCCAATCTCGGCTCTCTAAAGCAAGCCCAGATACACTGACGGTATGGACTAAAACCGTTGAATCTTGGTGGAGTTACCATGGTTTGCAATAGGCAAACTGTAACCAAAGAAGCTCCTTAGAGTATAATTTCTCACCCCATGTCTCGCCTTCCATTTTCAGTACCCACTTCCAAAATCCAGCTGCACTGTGCGCTCTGCAAGCGCATTGTTCGAATGTAACCTTTAAATGCATCACTCAGACTACCATTCTGCAGTTTACAAATTCATATATTCATACCATGACATTTTCATACAGTACAAGGAGAATAGATATTTTTAGATACAGTTTAAACCGCATAACATTTATACGCTCCGTTGTGTCTCCCCTGCCAATGCTTCTCATAATGATGGTAAAATGATTGTTTAATTGGTTGGCTTTGTGTGAAGGTCTTAACACCAGAGATATTGTAATGAAGGCTGTTCCTTTGTGTCTCCAGACCAAAATACACTCAAAGAAAAATGGGTTCCAAATGGGTTCTTTGCGGAGGGATAGGGTTCTACCATGAACCGTTTTGATCTGAATAACCCTTTTTGGAAGGCAAGAGTTCTTTTGAAAGGCAAAGGGTTCTACCTAGAACAGGGATGGGTAACATTGATGGGGGTGGGGGCCACAAAAAAATCTGAACTCATCATCAGGGACCACAGCTGCTTGCAGGTCTGGGTACCCACATCGGGGCCGTAATCTATGAATTTCACATGACTGGGAATCAGTGGCGATTTTAGCGAGTAAATATTGGTGGGACAAACTGTATGTATGTTTTTTTTATGCATTCCATCAAAGCCACTACACAAACAACCCTAAACAATACATTAATTGGACTATAACGGTGACAAACGGTGTCCACAAACTGTTAGGGCCTACATAAAGCTGTCCCAACAGCAGAGTCCCAACAGCAGTCCCAACACCTTACCACTGTAACCCCTGGCAGCGAAACAGTTCATGCAGCCTCATTTACTGCCGTTTAAAAAAACATAGCTGATATGGCTGACTTGCTTAAACAAATGTGGTTTCTACTGAAAATTGAGATGTACAAACTACGGCATAAGGGGACGACAAGCCGACAAGAGGCAATCCCTTATTTTTATTAAGAAATTAATGAGCGAACTAGGACGGACGTAGTCAATATAACTATTTGTTCAGCACATTTGAAATGTACAGCAACAGAATTCAGACCATGGGCCTTTTGTACAGTATTCTCCCTGTACACTAAGTCAGAACTAGGATAAATAAAGGGGGTATATAAGTATCCAATGAAAGCTCTTGCAATAGTCAATTAATACATTTCTCTTAAACAAGCTATAGGCTACATGTGTACCACCACCAAGTCAGAACAGTAGACTAAATTGTGAGGGGAAAAGAGAACAAATTATTAGGTTGAGGCACATGGGCTACTAACAACTTACTGCACAACATTACACTTATTATTATTTTCTTAGCTGCAGTATACATATCTACCTGTCATATTACATCATTTACAGTGCCTTGCGAAAGTATTCGGCCCCCTTGAACTTTGCGAACTTTTGCCACATTTCAGGCTTCAAACATAAAGATATAAAACTGTATTTTTTTGTGAAGAATCAACAACATGTGGGACACAATCATGAAGTGGAACGACATTTATTGGATATTTCAAACTTTTTTAACAAATCAAAAACTGAAAAATTGGGCGTGCAAAATTATTCAGCCCCTTTACTTTCAGTGCAGCAAACTCTCTCAAGACTGATCAGAGATGCAGCCAAGAGGCCCATGATCACTCTGGATGAACTGCAGAGATCTACAGCTGAGGTGGGAGACTCTGTCCATAGGACAACAATCAGTCGTATATTGCACAAATCTGGCCTTTATGGAAGAGTGGCAAGAAGAAAGCCATTTCTTAAAGATATACATAAAAAGTGTCATTTAAAGTTTGCCACAAGCCACCTGGGAGACACACCAAACATGTGGAAGAAGGTGCTCTGGTCAGATGAAACCAAAATTGAACGTTTTGGCAACAATGCAAAACGTTATGTTTGGCATAAAAGCAACACAGCTCATCACCCTGAACACACCATCCCCACTGTCAAACATGGTGGTGGCAGCATCATGGTTTGGGCCTGTTTTTCTTCAGCAGGGACAGGGAAGATGGTTAAAATTGATGGGAAGATGGATGGAGCCAAATACAGGACCATTCTGGAAGAAAACCTGATGGAGTCTGCAAAAGACCTGAGACTGGGACGGAGATTTGTCTTCCAACAAGACAATGATCCAAAACATAAAGCAAAATCTACAATGGAATGGTTCAAAAATAAACATATCCAGGTGTTAGAATGGCCAAGTCAAAGTCCAGACCTGAATCCAATCGAGAATCTGTGGAAAGAACTGAAAACTGCTGTTCACAAATGCTCTCCATCCAACCTCACTGAGCTCGAGCTGTTTTGCAAGGAGGAATGGGAAAAATGTCAGTCTCTCGATGTGCAAAACTGATAGAGACATACCCCAAGTGACTTACAGCTGTAATCGCAGCAAAAGGTGGCGCTACAAAGTATTAACTTAAGGGGGCTGAATAATTTTGCACGCCCAATTTTTCAGTTTTTGATTTGTTAAAAAAGTTTGAAATATCCAATAAATGTCGTTCCACTTCATGATTGTGTCCCACTTGTTGTTGATTCTTCACAAAACAATACAGTTTTATATCTTTATGTTTGAAGCCTGAAATGTGGCAAAAGGTCGCAAAGTTCAAGGGGGCCGAATACTTTCGCAAGGCACTGTATGCAGCATCATACAATACATCTTTGGACTCACCTTGTTGTGCTGTGCTCACTTGAACAGGAAGGTGGCTTGGCAGTCCATCTTGTGGGCAGATTATGTCATCAAAGTCTGGCATTCTCTGGATTTATGGTGCTTTTAAGACAACTGGGAACTCTGAATCGTTATGACATTAGTGATCTTCAGGTCAGAGCTCTAGAAAGAGGCCCGAGTACCCGACTTGGAATTCCAAGTTGGATGAACTTTCAAAACATATTTTCCCAGTCGGAGCGTGAGTTTCCATTTGTTTTGAGCGTGGCAGACGTCATGCTGGATTGACAGCATGGCCAATGTTGAATGATTATCATTTTAAGCTTGGAAAAGAGACCATTAAACCCAGACTTGGACCACACATCCACGCCACTGAATAACAGGCTAGTGATTGCTTTGCAATGCTTGCAGTTATACAGCTGCACAATCGAGAGCATCATGACCGGTTGCATTACCGCTACTGGTATGGCAACTGCTCGGCATCTGACTCTAAGGCGCTACAGAGGGTAGTGAGTATGGCCAAGTAAATTACTGGGGCCAAGCTTCCTGACATCCAGGACCTATATACTAGACTGGTGTCAGAGGAATGCCACAAAAAATGTCACCCAAGTCATAGACTGTTCTCTCTTCTACTGCACAGCAAGCGGTACTTGAGCGCCAAGTCTAGGACCAAAAGGTTCATTAACAGCTCCTACCCTCAAGCCATAAGACTGCAGTACAATTAATCAAAATGCCACCCGGACTATTTACATTGACCCCCCTTTGTTTTTACACTGTGACTACTCGCTGTTCATTATGTATGGATAGCCACTTTACAAATTACCTCGACTAACCTGTACCCCCTTACATTGACTCGGTACTGGTACCCCTGTACATACAGTTGAAGTTGAAAGTTTACATACACCTAAGCCAAATACATTCAAACTCAGTTTTTCACAATTTCTGACATTTAATCCTAGTAAAAATTACTTGTCTTAGGTCAGTTAGGATCACAACTTTATTTTAAGAATGTGAAATGTCAGAATAAAAGTAGAGAGAATTATTTATTTCAGCTTTTATTTCTTTCATCACAATCCCAGTGGGTCAGACGTTTACATACTCTCAATTACTATTTGGTAGCATTGACTTTAAATTGTTTAACTTGGGTCAAACATTTCGGGTAGCCTTCCACAAGCTTTCCACAACAGAGCTGGTGTAACTGAGTCAGGTTTGTAGGCCTACTTGCTCGCACACGCGTTTTCATATCTACCCACACATTCTTTATAGAATTGAGGTCAGGGCTTTGTGATGGCCACTCCAATACCTTGACTTTGTTGTCCTTAAGCCATTTTGCCACAACTTTGGAAGTATGTTTGGGGTCATTGTCCATTTGGAAGACCCATTTGCGACCAAGCTTTAACTTCCTGACTGACGTCTTCAGATGTTGCTTCAATATATCCACATCATTTTCCTTCCTCGTGATGCCATCTATTTTGTGAAGTGCACCAGTCCCTCCTGCAGCAAAGCATCCCCACAACATGAGGCTGCCAACCCCATGCTTCACGGTTGGGATGGTGTTCTTCGGCTTGCAAGCATCCCTCTTTTTCTTCCAAACATAAAGATGGTCATTATGGCCAAAAAGTTATATTTATGTTTCATAAGACCAGAGGATATCTCTCAAAAAAGTACGATCTTTCTCCCTGTGTGCAGTTGCAAACCATAGTCTTGCTTTTTTATGGCGGTTTTGGAGCAGTGGCTTCTTGATATAGGACTTGTTTTACTCTGGATATAGATACTTTTGTACCCGTTTCCTCCAGCATCTTCACAAGGTCCTTTGCCTTTGTTCTGGGATTGATTTTCACTTTTCGCACCAAAGTACATTCATCTCTAGGAGACAGACCGCGTCTCCTTCCTGAGTGGTATGGCGGCTGTGAGGTCCCATGGTGTTTATACTTGTTTGTACAGATGAACATGGTACCTTCAGGCGTTTGGAAATTGCTCACAAGGATGAACCAGACTTGTGGAGGTCTACAATTTCTTTCCTGATGTCTTGGCTGATTTCTTTTGATTTTCCCATGATGTCAAGCAAAGAGGAACTGAGTTTGAAGGTAGACCTTGAAATACATCCACAGGTACACCTGCAATTGACTCAAAATATGTCAAATAGCCTATCAGAAGCTTCTAAAGCCATGACATAGTTTCCTGGAATTTTCCAAGCTGTTTAGAGGCACAGTCAACTTAGTGTAAGTAAACTTCTGACCCACTGGAATTGTGATACAGTGAATTATAAGTGAAATAATTTGTCTGTAAACAATTGTTGGAAAAATGACTTGTGTCATGCACAAAGTAGATGTCCTAACCAACTTGCCAAAACTATAGTTTGTTAACAAGAACTTTGTGGAGTGGTTGAAAAACACGTTTTGATAACTTCAACCTACGTGTTTGTAAACTTTCGACTTCAATAGTAGCCTCGTTATTGTTATGACATTTTCTTGTGTTACTTTTTTATTTTGGAGCTGTGTTATGGAAGAAAGCAAAAAAGAGACCATGTTTGTATGCGGCTTTATAAACTCAATGATTTTTTATTTTACTTTTTACATTGTTTGCAAACCAATTATTTGTATTTTTATATATAGCTTAATAGGTGGGGCTCAAAACAGCTCTGCCCCACCTGCCCTGAATGGCAGGTCACCAGTGCTAGGAATACAGATATTTATTTATTTTTACATTTATTTCACCTTTATTTAACCAGGTAGGCTAGTTGAGAACAAGTTCTCATTTGCAACTGCGACCTGGCCAAGATAAAGCATAGCAATTCAACACATACAACAACACAGAGTTACACATGGAATAAACAAAACATACAGTCAATAATACAGTAGAAAAAAATAAAACAAAAAGTCTATATACAGTGAGTGCAAATGAGGTAAGATAAGGGAGTTAAGGCAACAAATAGGCCATGGTGGCGAAGTAATTACAATATAGCAATTAAACACTGGAATGGTAGATGTGCAGAAGATGAATGTGCAAGTAGAGATACTAGGGTGCAAAGGTGCAAGATAAATAAATAAATACAGTATGGGGATGAGGTAGATAGATGGGGTGTTTACAGATGGGCTATGTACAGGTGCAGTGATCTGTGAGCTGCTCTGACAGCTGATGCTTAAAGCTAGTGAGGGAGATATGAGTCTCCAGCTTCAGTGATTTTTGCAGTTCGTTCCAGTCATTGGCAGCAGAGAAGGCGACCAAAGAAGGAATTGGCTTTGGGGGTGACCAGTGAGATAAACCTGCTGGAGCGCGTGCTATGAGTGGGTGCTGCTATTGTGACCAGTGAACTGAGATAAGGCAGGGCTTTACCTAGTAGAGACTTCTAGATAACCTGTAGCCAGTGGGTTTGGCGACGAGTATGAAGCGAGGGCCAGCCAACGAGACCATACCATACAGGTCGCAGTGGTGGGTGGTGTATGGGGCTTTGGTGACAAAACGGATGGCTCTGTGATAGACTGCATCCAATTTGCTGAGTTGAGTGTTGAAGGCTATTTTGTAAATGCTTGCCGAAGTCAAGGATCGGTAGGATAGTTCGTTTTACGAGGGTAT
This sequence comes from Oncorhynchus tshawytscha, assembly GCF_018296145.1. Lineage (NCBI taxonomy): Eukaryota > Metazoa > Chordata > Actinopteri > Salmoniformes > Salmonidae > Oncorhynchus > Oncorhynchus tshawytscha. Next base: position 18,524,179 of record NC_056446.1, on the reverse strand, counting down.
GTTTGGCAGCATGAGTGAAGGATGCTTTGTTGCGAAATAGGAAGCCGATTCTAGATTTAATTTGGGATTGGAGATGAATAATGTGAGTCTGGAAGGAGAGTTTACAGTCTAACCAAACACCTAGGTATTTGTAATTGTCCACATATTCTAAGTCAGAACAATCCAGAGTAGTGATGCTGGACAGGTAGGCAGGTGCGGGCAGTGATCGGTTGAAGAGCATGCAATAGTTTTACTTCCATTTAAGAGCAGTTGGAGGCCACGGAAGGAGAGTTGTATGGCATTGGAGCTCATCTGGAGGTTGGTTAACACAGTGTCCAACGAAGGGCCAGAAGTATACAGAATGGTGTCGTCTGCGTAGAGGTGGATCAGAGAATCACCAGCAGCAAGAGCGACATCATTGATGTATACAGAGAAAAGAGTCGGCCCGAGAATTGAACCCATTCTAGGACAGTCTAAATCAAAGGGAGATTTTCATCAGGTAATCGACTGCAATGATCACACCACGCAAGGCGAGCATAAGCTGTTCTTAATAGGAGTGCAAGAAGAGTGAACTTCAATGCAAAGCCTAACAACTGTGTGGAGACAGTTGTTAGGCACCAGTCCTATCTCTTCAAACTTCAAAACCAGGAGGCAAGATTTACAGTGCTATTAATTCATCACCATGGTCCTAATTTCCAAATAGATGCTGAAATAATAAATAATTGGTTCAAACGGTTACTTTTGAGTGCAACTTGAAATGGAAAAAATGACAGAGTGTAAACATTCTAAGACAGGATGTGGCTGAAGACCATGAAAGGCAACTGCTGCTGGATCGCATATCTGTGTGTTCTGCTTTCAGCTGCTACACAAAAGCCCTAGCAGCTCCATGAAGTGTTTTTTCAGTTAACATGAGCTCAGTACTGCGTATCATATCATGTGTTCTGTATATTTCAGGAGCTATACAGCATGAATTATACTTTCAAGTTAACACACTTTAGTTGAACATGCTGACATGTCTGAATCATGAGTCATTTCATTCAGAGGGTGTCCATATTTACTTTAAGAGTGTGCATGTTAGTTTCATTTAGAAAGTATTCATTTAGAAAGTATGTTTATCTCGTTCTGAGAAAGACAGAAATAGAGGTAACATCTGATTATATCCAAATAGGATGTATTAATCCCATTAAACCTCAATAAGTTAATCTAAGTAAAACATTTTTTTTTGTATCATGTGGGTATCAAAAGGCCTGATATTCAGCGCTCTCATGGTAGTGTAAAGAAGCCGCTTATTCAATGGGATGTAACAGAGAGGAAGAGGCAACGCGAGAGAGATAACTGGGCCCAAAAATCGCTCTTCTCCAACAGGTGTCTTTTTTTTCACTCACCAAGCGATGAGTTTTTGTATGGAGATCAATGAGTGTTGAATTTGGTTAACAAAATATGTAATGGCTTATTTGCTAAGTGTGGCTTATTTGATCAAGTAGAAGTTTCACAATGCTTAGGTTGTTATGAGTCTACTGATATAAGTAAGACATGTGACATCCAGGCAACTTTGAGAAATACCCCTCCTGTACAACAGGCACGCGAGGCTTCAGGGATTCAACTTTATGCATCAAATCCTGCACCCACTATCACATCTGCTCCTGCCACGCCCTCTAGTGCTCACCCGGTGTCTCCTTGACCTGCCGCCACTCCCCCAGTGTTCTCTCCTTCTCCCTCTCTCTCTCTGTGTGTGTGTGATTGTGTGGGCAGAGACAGGTGTGCTGGAGTCAGAGCAGAGCCCCACCAGCTGCAACCTGTTCCATAATCACGACCTCTACAAATACTCAGTCCTGTCACTTCCACACTGCCAGATCGTAATCTCTGCTCAGTCAGTCTATGTTTGTAGACATTTGTTCCTGTTGTCCTGTTGTGCCTGTTTTCCCTTGCCTGACACTGTTTTCCTCTACGCTACAGTTCTGTCCGCTCTGACTCTGGTCCCTGTCGCCAGTCTGACTTCTCATCAGTCCTGCTACTCTGTCCTGGATTCCCCACTCTACACTCCCTTGGATTTTTCTCCAGACCTGCTTACACTGTCCCCACACCTTTCGCTCCAGCCTCAACCTCCGCACCTGGTTTCCGGCAACCCGCCCGAGCTTCCCCTGGCCTGCACTCAATCTTCCCCTCGTGTTTCAATAAATACCTTGGTTACCACATGCCAGTCTCCTCGTCTGAGTCTGCTCTTGGGTTCACCTGTTCCGATCCGCGTGACACCCACTCCTGATCCGGGTTGGCACATCTTCTAACACCATTCCTCATGACAAATCTGAAAGACATATTATGAGTATCAAATAAGGGCCATACTGGTTGAATGGGTAATTGAGTTACGCGTAGAAAAGTATGTAGCCTACTCACATGATGCCATCATTGGAGCATAGAGGACGTGTCCTTTCATAATTGACCTCTCTATCTTTTTGGGGTAATAATCAAAACAGCACTCACCTGCCTCAAAGCTGACTGTGAATGTGAACATTTGTTTCATTACACTTCTCGTTTACATACACACAGGAATCAATGGATGCTGTGTGTATGTAACTTTATCTAACTGAAATATTTAAAAAAAAACTTGCGCAAGGCATTACCTTCTTTACAATAAGAGATCAACTCACATTACTATAGTACCACTGGATCAGAAGAATACACAGTAAGGTCACAAAAAGAGAGACAAGCAAGAGAACCAAAAAAAGATGGAGACTTACATTCACAGAGAGCCAGAGCACACAGTGCAGAAAGGAGGAGAGTAAAGGCAATCAGGCTGGTGGGATTCATGGCTGTCTGTCTTCAGAGTCAAGTTGAGGTGTTGAGCAGTAGTAGCTAATCTTCAGATGTCTGGTTACCCTCTCTCATAACCTGTCCCCTTTAATCAGTTAACTCTGATGCGTGTGATGGGGAATTTTCCATTTAAACCACATCTATCTAACAATAACTCTCTACTTAGATGTGGTTAAGGCCAGAGCTCAGCAGAAAAACCAAAGTGTGAAATTACCGAAGTGAGAACTGTCTATGATGCACAGTGGAAAAAGAGGTAGGGGACAGCTAGGTTCAGAAGCATCATCACACAGTTGTGCCTGAGCTGTGGTGAGTAGCAGAAACCAATGTGGTTTACAGCTGATGCTGCTTCACAAAATGTCTGGTCAATTGACAGCAAAAGCTATCAACGCTGTCAAAAGTATGTCATAACAGATGCAAGGAAGAAATAATGTTCTCTAAGTAGCCTACAAAACGTCAAAACAATTTCAACTGGTTAAGATAGACAACTATTAACACCTAACAAGTAGTCTATATTCTCAACAGACAATGTTAACATCCACTGCCACACCACATCCACCACCATTTCTCAAACAATTAATTTTACAGACACAAAAAGATCCCACCATGTCGAACAAGCATATTATCTGTTGGAATTCATAAAATTGTACTGAAATTTCCGGTTTTCATCACAGCTGTCATCATTTTTTAAATATGGCTTTACTCTCATAAAAACAGTGGATGGGAACGTGGTTACTGACAGTCACTCAATTAGCCCATGTCAGCAAATGTTTTGATCGCTAGGTTAGTCTAGGCAGCTTTCTAAACCTTGTAGTACTCACCTGGTACGCAGGGCACTTGCCCAGGGGCCCTGACCTCCAGTTCACATATCGTATGAACATTGCATAAGTCATGGCAAAATGTCTAGAGTTACAGGACATTAGCTTTGAAACGGCCACATTTTCTCTTCTCCATGCCATTAGAATTCACCTGACGATAAGACAGCACATGAATTCATATTTTTTTTTACTAACATGTGATGGGGTCCTTGGGTTACCGGTTTACCTGGGGGGGGTCATACACTATAGTTTCTTATTAACCTGTTCCTTCCACAATGTCTCAAATTGTGAGTGCTGTATAAGAATCTATTGGAGATTTTTTCACAGAATTGGAGGATACTCAGGGTAGATGGAAACACCAGTTAGTAGAGGATACTCAGGGTAGATGGAAACACCAGTTAGTGGAGGATACTCAGGGTAGATGGAAACACCAGTTAGTGGAGGATACTCAGGGTAGATGGAAACACCAGTTAGTGGAGGATACTCAGGGTAGATGGAAACACCAGTTAGTGGGCTGTGCAGTATGTCCAACCACAGCACAGTGAGACGGGGCCGACCACAGGTGACAACGGTAGTCTCCCACATTCTCCCACTTCCTTCTGTAAACAAACACAGATATCAGTAGCACAGTAGTAGGTATCATCATTAGTCATTTAGGTCAACATTGGATCATTCAGAGATCCTCACTGAACTTCTGGAGAGAGTTTGCTGCACTGAAAGTAAAGGGGCTGAATAATTTTGCACGCCCAATTTTTCAGTTTTTGATTTGTTAAAAAAGGTAGAAATATCCAATAAATGTCGTTCTACTTCATGATTGTGTCCCACTTGTTGTTGATTCTTCACAAAAAAATACAGTTTTATATCTTTATGTTTGAAGCCTGAAATGTGGCAAAAGGTCGCAAAGTTCAAGGGGGCCGAATACTTTCGCAAGGCACTGTATTTGAGCTTGTGAGCTCTGTGCCTGCAGCTCCAGCTATCGCTAGCTATTTAGATGGCTATTAAGGCCTGCTGCTATACAGCATGTTTATCGACAGCATTATCAGAGCTCTGTGGTGTTTTATGGGCTGCTGTTAGGCTGTGGTTAAGAGGACGTAAATAAGCAGCTCCTTATGTATTTTCTGCTGATGTACTGTATACAACGCAGAAACACATTCAGCCCTACACACACAGAAATGTTTCTCAATGTAGCTTGTTGTGTTTTGGTGATCTAATCTTGTCTATCCTGGAATCTAATTAGACAGGAAGCGGCACAGATCCTAATCCAGTAGCTTGTCATCTCCAGTTTGGACTACTTCAACTCGCTGTTGGCTGGGCTCCCCGCTTGTGCCATCAAACCCTTGCAACTTATCCAAAACGCTGCAGCACACATTGTGTTCCACTTTACCAAGTTCTCCCATGTCACCCCACTCCTCCGCACACTCCACAGGCCTCCAGTCGAAGCTTGCATCCACAACAAGACCATGGTACTTGCCTACGTAGCAGGAAGAGGAACTGGCCCTCCCTATCTTCAGGCTATGCTCCTAAACCTCAACCCGAGCACTCCGTTCTGCCACCTCTGGTCTCTTGGCCCTCCCACCCCTGCAGGAAGGCTGCGCCAGCTCAGCTCAGCTCAGTTCAAGCTTTTCTCTGTCCTGGTACCCCAATGGTGGAACCAGCTTCCCCTGAAGCTAGGTCCCTGCCCATTATCCAAAAACATCTGAAACCCTACCTCTTCAAAGAGTATGTTCAATAATCGTACAGCACCCCCCCCTTGTACCCCCTCTTATCATTTTCTCTTCACTTTGACATGAGAGTATTTTGTGTAGATCAATGACAACAACAAAAAATAACAACAACATATATTTCAGTTCCACGTTGTAACGCAACAAAATGTGAAAAAATGAAAGGGCACTTATGATACCCACTGAACATCATAAAGGGTGTACATTTTGGGCATATAATCATATCATAACCATAAGCTGTATGTTGTTGGCTATACTGTATGTTCAGAAAATGGTTAGGGTTAGAGTTATGACTAGGGTTAGGGTTGAGTTAGGGTTTGGACATGAAGCTAGAGTTAGGTTTAGGGCTATGGCTATGGTTAGGGTTGAGCCAGGGTTTGGACATTAAGTTAAAGTTAGGTTTAGGGCTATGGCTATGGTTAGTGTTGAGCAGGGGTGTGGACATTAAGTTAAAGTTAGGGTTAGGGCTATGGCTAGTGTTAGATTTGAGCCGGGGTGTGGACATTAAGTTAAAGTTAGGTTTAGGGCTATGGCTATGGTTAGGGTTGAGCAGGGGTGTGGACATTAAGTTAAAGTTAGGGTTAGGGCTATGGCTAGTGTTAGATTTGAGCCAGGGTTTGGACATTAAGTTAAAGTTAGGTTTAGGGCTATGGCTATGGTTGGTTGAGCAGGGGTGTGGACATTAAGTTAAAGTTAGGTTTAGGGCTATGGCTATGGTTAGGTTGAGACATTAAGGTTAGGGTGTGGACATTAAGTTAAAAGGGTTAGGGTTAGGGTTAGGGTTAGGGTTAGTGTTAGGGCTATGGCTAGTGTTATATTTGAGCCGGGGTGTGGACATTAAGTTAAACTTAGGTTTAGGGCTATGGCTATGGTTAGGGTTGAGCCGGGGTGTGGACATTAAGTTAAAGTTAGGGTTAGGGTTTGGGTTAGGGTTAGGGCTATGGCTAGTGTTAGATTTAAGCTGGGGTGTGGACATTAAGTTAAAGTTAGGGTTAGGGTTTGGGTTAGGGTTAGGGTTAGTGTTAGGGCTATGGCTAGTGTTATATTTGAGCCGGGGTGTGGACATTAAGTTAAACTTAGGGTTAAGGCTATGGCTAGTGTTAGGGTTGAGCCGGGGTGTGGACATTAAGTTAAAGTTAGGGTTAGGGTTAGGGTTAGGGTTGAGCAGGGGTGTGGACATTAAGTTAAAGTTAGGGCTATGGCTAGGGTTAGGGTTGAGCCAGGGTGTGGAAAAGAAGGGTTAGGTGTATTAAAGAGTGGAAAGAGATAGTAGTCTCGTCCACCAGCCGACTCTCTAGCAATCAGCCTGGGGACGAGGTAAGATAGAAAGGAAATAAGTCCTTCTATGACGCACAAGAGTCGGCAGCTGTGGTTTTCATACCTTTGCCAAAGAGTTAAAGCATGCTAAAAATACAAGATATACGTATTTGGAAAGGTGGCGACATTTCATTTTTCATGATTTCTATTTGATCTTTGCCACATTCATGATGATATCAATTCATGAGACAGTAATCAATATCTACCAAGATTATCTCCTCTACTCTACTCACCATCCTCACTGTAATCATTTACCAGGATGATCTTCTCTATTTACCATCCTCACTGTAGTCATCTACTAAAATAATCTCCTACTCTACTGACACCCTCACTGTAGTCATAAACCAGGATGATCTACTGTACTCTACTAACCATCATCAATGTAGTCATCTACCAGGATAATCTCCACTACTCGACCTACAATCCACACTGTAGTAATTTACCAGGAGGATATCCTATACTCTACTCACCCTTCTTACCGTAGTCATCCACCAGGATTATTTCATATGCTCTATTTACCATCTTCACTGTAGTCATTTACCAGGCTGATCTCCTCTACTCTACTCATCATCCTCACTGTAGTTATCTACTAGGATGTTCTCCTCTACCCTACTCACCATCCCCAATGTAGTCATCTACCTGGATGATCTCCTCTACTCACCATCCTCACTGTAGTTATCTCCTAGGATGTTCTCCTCTACCCTACTCACCATCCCCAATGTAGTCATCTACCTGGATGATCTCCTCTACTCACCATCCTCACTGTATCATCTCCCTGGATGATCTCCTCTACTCACCATCCTCACTGTATCATCTCCCTGGATGATCTCCTCTACTCACCATCCTCACTGTATCATCTACCTGGATGATCTCCTCTACTCACCATCCCCAATGTAGTCATCTACCTGGATGATCTCCTCTACTCACCATCCCCACTGTATCATCTCCCTGGATGATCTCCTCTACTCACCATCCTCACTGTAGTCATATACCAGGATGATCTCCTACTCTACTCACTATCTTTACAGTAGTCATTTACCTTGATGATTTTCTGAAGTCTACTCACCATCCCCACTGTATCATCTCCCTGGATGATCTCCTCTACTCACCATCCTCACTGTAGTCATATACCAGGATGATCTCCTACTCTACTCACTATCTTTACAGTAGTCATTTACCTTGATGATTTTCTGAAGTCTACTCACCATCCTCACTGTATTGCTCTTTCAGGATGATCTCCTATACTCTACTCACCATCTTCACTGTAGTCATTTACCAGGATGATCTCCTATACCCTACTCACAATCCTCACTGTAGTCATTTACCAGGATGATCTCCTATACTCTACTCACCATCTTCACTGTAGTCATTTACCAGGATGATCTCCTATACCCTACTCACAATCCTCACTGTAGTCATTTACCAGGATGATCTCCTATACCCTACTCACAATCCTCACTGTAGTCATTTACCAGGATGATCTCCTATAACCTACTCACAATCCTCACTGTAGTCATTTACCAGGATGATCTCCTATACCCTACTCACAATCCTCACTGTAGTCATTTACCAGGATGATCTCCTATACTCTACTCACCATCTTCACTGTAGTCATTTACCAGGATGATCTCCTATACCCTACTCACAATCCTCACTGTAGTCATTTACCAGGATGATCTCCTATACCCTACTCACAATCCTCACTGTAGTCATTTACCAGGATGATCTCCTATACCCTACTCACAATCCTCACTGTAGTCATATACCAGGATGATCTCCTACTCTACTAACTATCTTTACGGTAGTCATTTACCTTGACGATTGTCTGAAGTCTACTCACCATCCTCACTGTATTGATCTTTCAGGATGATCTCCTATACTCTACTCACCATCTTCACTGTAGTCATTTACCAGGATGATCTCCTATACCCTACTCACCATCTTCACTGTAGTCATTTACCAGGATGATCTCCTATACCCTACACACCATCTTTACTGTAGTCATTTACCAGGATGATCTCCTATACCCTACTCACCATCTTCACTGTAGTAATTTACCAGGATGATCTCCTATACTCTACTCACCATCTTCACTGTAGTCATTTACCAGGATGATCTCCTATACCCTACTCACAATCCTCACTGTAGTCATTTACCAGGATGATCTCCTATACCCTACTCACAATCCTCACTGTAGTCATTTACCAGGATGATCTCCTATACCCTACTCACAATCCTCACTGTAGTCATTTACCAGGATGATCTCCTATACTCTACTCACCATCTTCACTGTAGTCATTTACCAGGATGATCTCCTACTCTACTCACAATCCTCACTGTAGTCATTTACCAGGATGATCTCCTACTCTACTCACAATCCTCACTGTAGTCATTTACCAGGATGATCTCCTATACCCTACTCACAATCCTCACTGTAGTCATTTACCAGGATGATCTCCTATACTCTACTCACCATCTTCACTGTAGTCATTTACCAGGATGATCTCCTACTCTACTCACAATCCTCACTGTAGTCATTTACCAGGATGATCTCCTACTCTACTCACAATCCTCACTGTAGTCATTTACCAGGATGATCTCCTACTCTACTCACAATCCTCACTGTAGTCATTTACCAGGATGATCTCCTACTCTACTCACAATCCTCACTGTAGTCATTTACCAGGATGATCTCCTACTCTACTCACAATCCTCACTGTAGTCTGGCTAAGAGCATCTGCTAAATGACAAAAACATGACCATTATTTCTGGAGTTGAGATAAAAAAGTATTTTTTTATTTTTTACAATCATTGAATTATGTAGTAGCAGTGTATTTCATGCTGCACACCTGTCTGACAGGTGGTTACATATGATTTGGCTGGAGGGGATCAGATATAAAAAGTCACACCTGTCTGACAGGTGGTTATATATGATTTGGCTGGAGGGGATCAGATATAAAAAGTCACACCTGTCTGACAGGTGGTTATATATGATTTGGCTGGAGGGGATCAGATATAAAAAGTCACACCTGTCTGACAGGTGGTTATATATGATTTGGCTGGAGGGGATCAGATATAAAAAGTCACAGCTGTCTGACAGGTGGTTATATATGATTTGGCTGGAGGGGATCAGATATAAAAAGTCACACCTGTCTGACAGGTGGTTATATATGATTTGGCTGGAGGGGATCAGATATAAAAAGTCACACTTGTCTGACAGGTGGTTACATGTGATTTGGCTGGAGGGGATCAGATATAAAAAGTCACACTTGTCTGACAGGTGGTTACATATGATTTGGCTGGAGGGGATCAGATATAAAAAGTCACACTTTTCTTGACCCTTGGACCAAAATTGTACGCTTTGAATATTTCCCAAAATCCCCCAACTCTGACCCTTAGCAAAAGGAAATAACAGTTGTCCTAATGTCCTTGTACACACCATGTTCATTGCTATGCTTCAGAGAGGAGAATTAGCTGATGGCTGTCAGCTAATTCTCCTCTCTGAAGCATAGTAATGAACATGAACAGAACCAGGGTGTATCCTCTTAAAAACATTAGGAAAATAAACCAACATTTCAAAACAGGATGTTAGTACCATTATTCATCAAATTATACTCTCACAATCATACTTGAACAACTTGTGCTTTTAGAAACATATTGTTTCTAAAAAGAAAAGTTGTTTTTACCTTCATGTATGTTCAGGACTTTAGGATCATGGATCAATCAACACACTGATAATTTCCACACATAAATCGTAGTAATCCAAAGAACTTCACTTGACTGACCATTATGTGGTGCCATTGGCTAACAATACCAGTGTAAAGGCATGCAAATGACTTGGATTTCCTTACATTCAACAACAAATAAATAACCAATGAATTCAACAGCCAGTAACTGGCAGTGAAATTGACTGGCATATAGTTCATATTTTACATTATTAATTTATTTTATTCAGCTTTTATCCACTCGTAGTCTGACACCAACAGAAACATTCATTTTTTTGTCATTCATCTTTTTCTGGAGGCACCTCTGCAGAATGGTCACTAGTTAGCACAACCACAAAGTCATACCATCTGATTTAAAACCTAATACGGCTTACCCTAATGCATAACCCTAACCTAATGAATGTTTACACTGTATCTAATATTGACTTTGCAGCTGGCCCATAGAGTAAATCACTCAGTTCTGCTTCCAGGGCAAGATTCACGAAAATAAATGTCCACCTGCAAAAGAAACCCTCAGCCAAACAAACATTTTACTTCTGAACTAACATAACTTCTTGAGTAAAGCAGTACCTCAGACTGCCTGAATCCTCTCCCACACACATCTCAGTAGACAATCCCCACTGGCCACACACTGGTTGAATCAACATTGTTTCCTCTTCATTTCAATGAAATTACATTGAACCAACTTGTGATAGACATTGAATTGACGTCTGTGCCCAGTGGGTCTCTTCTGCAGCTAATATCTCATTGTGGAACCCACTTTTGTTTATAACATGTTTATACTCTGGAATCACCACAGGACCATGTCAGGTGCATCACTGCTCTGTCTATACAGTAGGTCCTCTGTCATACTTTCATTAACGCTGTACTGAAACTTGACCCAAGGCACTACTTTCATTCTCTACCTGTGTCATACTTCCACATTGGCATACTCAAGCTCAACCATATCCCTGTCATTCAAGGCCCCTCTGGGGTTGTCGCTTGTCAAATGACAAACATCCTGCCATGCTCTCAGAGGCATAGCAATATTTCTTTCCTCACAGGATGGGAGCTGGAGATAGAAGGCAGGTTAACAGGAAGATGCTGCTTGGTAACGGGCCTGATGTCAGACACTCTTGTTTTTGGTGTTTTTTCTTTGTCAACTTTCGACTTGGCTATTTCTGTAGTGTTTGACGCCATACTCGTGGAGGTGTTCGGTGTGTGGAGTGTGTCTAAATCCTTGTATCCATTTTAGTGGATGCCATTCATCATCACTATCAATCCCCCATGGGAGCGAGAGGACTCTTTTCTGTGGGAAGTTCAGCATACACTGGTCACAATCTCCCTCGACAGGCTTGGCCAGTATAACACCTGATCATTTCGACATCTACTGTATTGTAGGTTCTTGTCTATGATATCCTGTTGACCAGCACTTATATAATACCAAAGATTAGATAACAATATAAACTATTCTAGACATTCTAGAAATTCTATCATGTCTAAATGAAACATGGAGATATCTGAAATATGGTTTCCTGCTTCAGAATAAACCCACATTAATAATAGCACAGCATTGTTGCCATATCCATGTACTCAAGGGCAACTTTCTAGGTTTACACTGACATTTATTATGTCTTTGTGCTTTACCGCTAACACCCAGAATTAGAGAAGAGTAAAACATGGTCTCAAACTGAACACCCAGACATTCAGTACATTAGTCACTCTATACTCTGAAGAGTAGAGTATACCTACACTACCCAGACTCCTCATGGCTAGGGCAGGCCCAGCACGGCTTATATGACCACAAACATGTCAATGATTTGCCCAGCTGTAGCTGAGTAATGTACTGTTTCATGTGCAATTGCACTGTGTTTGATGTGGGGGCAGTGGAAACCCATCAATTAAGGCCTGTTTTGAGCCCCACATTTTTAGCAAAAAAATATTATTATGATTTATATTAAATGAAAATGAAAAATGAATAATGCCGTATACAAACATGGTCTCTTTTTTGCTTTCTTGAGTGAGGCAGCTCCAAAATGCAGGCATTTCAGCCTAGCTCAGGTAATGTTCTCTAGTTGTGCCGTGATTGGCTCAGTTTTCTGTCACTCATGGCGACACTACGTCACCGCCAAATCTAAGGGTAGAGCTCGAAAATTCTACAGTAGCTTTGATTGGACTGATCATGTCAACATCATACTTTCAAAATCTTAGCTAGCAAATTCAACAATGAGTGTTTCGGAAGCATTGCAAAGTAATCACTAGCCTGCAATTCAGTGGAGTGGTTGTATGGTCCCAAGTACAGGTTTATTCATGCTTCAAATTATAAACATTCAACATTGGCCATGCTGTCAATCCAGCATGATTTCTACCACGCTCAAAACAACTGTTGACTCGGAACTGAGAAATCTGACTTCAGTGAGTTCAAGACAACTGGGAACTTGGGAAAAAACGAGTTCTGGCTGTGAAAATACGTTCATCCAACTCAGAATTGTTAGTCGGGAACTCAGGCCTCTTTCTAGAGCTATGACCTGAAGATCACTGACGTCATCATGATTCAACCTTATTTATTTCCGAATTCCCAGTTGTCTTGAAAGCACAATTAATCCAGAGAATGCCCGACTTTGATGACAAAGTTTGATGACAAAATGTGCCCACGAAGGACCGCCGAGCCATCTTTCTGTTCAAGTGAGCACAGCACAAAAATGTCTTGTATGCTGCTGCATAAGTTATGTAATATGCCAGGGAGATATGTATACTATAGCTAAGAAAGTAATACTAAGTGTATGTTCTGTAGTAAGCTATTAGTAGCCCATGTGCCTCACCCTAATAATTTGGTCTATTTTCCCCTCTTAATTTCATCTACTGTTCTGACTTGGAGGTGCACATGTAGCCTTTAACCTGTTTTAGATAAATGTAATCATCAAATATTGTAAGAGCTTTTGTCTGTTTATATACCCCCTTTATTTATCCAACGGTTCTGACTTGGAGTAAGACGGCCCATGTTCTGAATTCTGTCGCTATACATTTCAAAAGTGCTGAACAAATAGTCATATTGACTACGTCTGTCCTAGCTCGCTCATTAATGTCTTAATCAAAATTACGGATTGCCTCTTATCCGCTTGTCGTCCCCTTATGCCATAGTTTGTACAACTCAATTGTCATTAGAAACCACATTTGTTAAAGCAAGTCAGAAATATCAGCTATGTTTTTTTAAGGCAGTAAATGAGGCTGAATGAACTATGTTTGCTGCCAGACAGGGCTCTGCTGACAGCCAGGTGTAGCAGTGGTAAGGTGTTGGGACAGGTTTATGTAGACCCTAACAGTTTGTGGGCACCTTTTGTCACTGTTATAGTGCAATTAATGTATTGTTTAGTGTTGTGTTGTGTAGTGGCTTTGATGGCATGCATCCCAATTTGGTGTTTTATTTTGTTTGCCCCACTAAGGTTTACTTGCTAAAATCGCCAATGTGTGAGGGCCCTGGTAACTGCAGCAGAATTTAATGTAAAAAGCATTGATGTCACTTGTTACATCCACTTCAATCAGTGTAGATGAAGGTGAGGAGACAATTGCCTTGAGACAATTGAGATACAGTGCTTTGCAAAAGTATTCATCCCCCTTGGCGTTTTTCCTATTTTATTGCATTTCAACCTGTATTTTTATTTGGACTTCATGTAATGGACATACACAAAATAGTCCAAATTGGTGAAGTGAAATGAAAAAAATTACTTATTTCAAAAAATTCTCAAATAAAAAAACTGAAAATTGGTGCATGCATATGTATTCACCCCCTTTGCTATGAAGCCCCTAAATAAGATCTGGTGCAACCAATTACCTTCAGAAGTTACATAATTAGTTAAATAAAGTCCACCTGTGTGCAATCTAAGTGTCACATGATCTGTCACATGATCTCAGTATATATATACAGTACCTGTTCTGAAAGGCCCCAGAGTTTGCAAAACCACTAAGCAAGGGACACCACCAAGCAATTGGCACCATGAAGACAAGGAGCTCTCCAAACAGGTCAGGGACAAAGTTGTGGAGAAGTACAGATCAGGGTTGGGTTATAAAAAAATATGAGAAACTTTGAACATCCCACAGAGCACCATGAAATCCATTATTAAAAAATGGAAAGAATATGGCAGCACAACAAACCTGCCAAGAGAGGGCCGCCCACCAAAACCCACGGACCAGGCAAGGAGGGCATTAATCAGAGAGGAAACAAAGAGACCAAAGATAACCCTGAAGGAGCTGCAAAGCTCCACAGCGGAGATTGGAGTATGTGTCCATAGGTCCGGTTTAAGCTGTACACTCCACAGAGCTGGGCTTTACGGAAGAGTGTCCAGATTGTTTTTTAGCAAACACGTTTGGTGTTCGCTAAAAGGCATGTGGGAGACTCCCCAAACATATGGAAGAAGGTACTCTGGTCAGATGAGACTAAAATGTAGCTTTTTGGCCATCAAGGAAAATGCTGTGTCTGGCAGAAACCCAACACTACTCATCACCCCGAGAACATCATCCCCACAGTGAAGCATGGTGATGGCAGCATCATGTTGTGGGCATGTTTTTCCATCGGCAGGGACTGAGAAACTGTTCAGAATTGAATGAATGATGGATGGCGCTAAATACAGGGAAATTCTTGAGGGAAACCTGTTTCAGTCTTCCAGAGATTTGAGACTGGGACGGAGTTTCACCTTCCAGCAGGACAATGACCCTAAGCATACTGCTAAAGCAACACTAGAGTGGTTTAAGGGGAAACATTTAAATGTCTTGGAATGACCTAGTCAAAGCCCAGACCTCAATCCAATTGAAAATCTGTGGTATGACTTAAAGATTGCTGTACACCAGTGGAACCCATCCAACTTGAAGGAGCTGGAGCAGTTTTGCCTTGATGAATGAGCAAAAATCCCAGTGGCTAGATGTGCCAAGCTTTTAGAGACATACCCCAAGAGACCTGCAGCTGTAATTGCTGCAAAATGTGTCTCTACAAAGTTTTGACCTTGGGGGTGAATAGTTATGCACTCTCAAGTTTTCTGTTTTTTTGTTTCACAATAAAATATATTTTGCACCTTCAAAGTGGTAGGCATGTTGTGTAAATCAAATAATACAACCCCCCCCCCCAAAAAAATATATTTTAATTCCAGGTTGTAAGGCAACAAAATAGAAAAAATGCCAAGAGGGGTGAATATTTTTGCAAGCTACTGTATGTATTGTGTATGTGTGCCATTCAGAGGGTGAATGAGCAAGACAAAAGAATGGGGTATGGTAGTAGGTACCAGGCGCACTGGTTTGTGTCAAGAACTGCAACACTGCTGTTCTTTTCATGCTCAACAGTTTCCTGTGTGTATCAAGAATGGTCCACCACCCAATGGATATCCAGCCAACTTGACACCCATTTTGGGAAGCATTGGAGTCAACATGGACCAGCATCCCTGTGGAATGTTTTTGACATCTTGTAGAGTCCATGCCCTGACGAATTAAGGCTGCTCTGAGGGCAAAAGGAGGGGGAAGGTGTTGTTAATGTTTTGTACGCTCAGTGTATGTGGAGTTGTTATGGTGTTGGATGTGATGGGACCTCTGAGGGGCTCAAGGCTCAGTTTGAGAGTAGTATGAATAAAACAGAGACTTATACTCAGAGCACAGGGGTCAGTGTTTGGGATGGGCCTACAACATTTTCACAACATTTTTACCAAACGGAACGAAGAAGCAATATGCAGCATGTTAATAATGCTACCATGTCATGGAAATGTGGAGGACAAAATGGCTGAATGTTCCCTTTTAATCTGCTTTGCAATGGTCCAATAACACTGTACATGTCTGCACTTTACATACTTGCATGTGTTTTAGATGCAAGTAGATTCATGTATAATATACATGAATATTATGAGACCTAGATATTAACCTCCAAAGAAAGCTATTTTTTTTGGAGATGATTCCCAGATTTGTCTTACAGTATCTGTCTCTAATCACACACACACACAGAGTATGGAATGTCGTGCTACAGCAGCTCAGAATTCTTCCGTTGACAGTCCATGAGTGTGCTTGTTGTTCTTGGCCTGTTAGTGGCTCTCTGGGGAGTTATTGTCCTTCTTTTTCTTTGCTCCTATTGGTGGAGCAGAAGGATGCTTTTGACCTGGAAAAGCCTTGACTAAACACAAGGGAACACTTAACGGTGGGACTTATTTCCCATTGTCACTGTCACTTAAACTCAAATAGAATCGGTATGATATTTGTGTCATCTTTCATCCCCCAAGACCCTTTACTAAATATATGACAATAGATTGAGTAAGAAAAATTTGCTAGAAGGTCAAAGAGAATTGTACCATGGAGAATCATTACAAGGCTATTCCAAATGATACACTCCCACGGTTGCTGTAAATGCCCGGTTTCATTTTGATAGACATTATTCAGGAGACACAGTTAAACTGCAGTTTCAGGGGTGTTTATTGTGCATTTAACAGTCCCATGTACATACATCTGTCTCTTCATCTGTGTGTTTGTTAACTAATTGAAACAGTCATTGTCCTTGACCCAGGAGAACACAGCTGTGTTCTTAAGCCACAAAATGGGACTTTGCTGAGAGACTGCAGACTCTGGGAGACTCAACACAACACAATACTATCAGTTAGTTTAAATGGCCATATCCTCTCTTACCCCTCCCCCGAGTCAGTATCATCCAAGCCTCTCTCCCCTCTCCTCTCTCCGGCCTCTCAAACACACCCAGGTCGGAGGCTGTGCGAGCCACGCACCATCCGCATCACCACTTCATTAATTCTCTCTGCTGCCAGTAGTCTGATCTGGCACTTAAGTAAGAGATGCTTGTGGTTGCTCCCACACTTCTAGAAATACCTTCATCCATTCCAGGGAGGTATGAGGGGTCAGGGGCCTACCTTGCTGTCTGGCTAATCCCCATTCCTTCTCCATCTTTACTCCTCAACATGGACATATTTCAGAGCAGATGAAACTTCAGATAAGATGAGAATTCCTCAACTCTCTTTGATGAAATAGTATGTTGATGAACTAACTACTATGGATTTTTAAAAATGTTTTACTTTTATTTAACTAGGGAAGTCAGTTAAGAACAAATTCTTACATACAATGATGGTCTACTGGGGAACAGTGGGTTAACTGCCTTGTTCAGGGGCAGAACGACCGATTTTTTGCCTTGTCAGCTCAGGGATTAGATCTGGCAACCTTTCGGGTTACCAGCCCAACGCTCTAACATCCAGGCAACCTGCCACCCCAATGTTTTCCACAAATGAGGCACGCTCTTCCATTTTCCTGTGTAAAGTACACTATGTGGTATATCTCACATGATGAAGTCTTAGATTTCCTAATCCTAAAGAAAAGATCATGAGTCTAGTCCAGTGTTCTTGTCATTGCTGTGGTCAAGGAGAGTCCACTAATCCTCCTTTCTAGCCTCTATCCACCCGTCTCTGAGCCATAGGTAGTAATGTAGTGGCATTGACACATACTGTATGAATAGGCAATTGTGGCTAATATTGGAGTGGTGGTGACGGTAGAAGTTTGGAGTTTGGACACTGCCCTTGTTTGTGCCCTCTGACAGAGGAAGAGTCCAAGGAAAGGTGACCTTCATCATTCACAGGAACTCAAGTTCCATCATTCACCCTGTCAAAAGATACAAGGCCTTAATCCACATTATTTAAGGAATTTAATGTGTTGTTTATCATTATCTGTTGATGATTTGTGCAAGCACTGTATCATTCTTAAATACATGTCAGGTATGATTATAGTGAGTCATGGCTGACATTCTAGGGAAATAGTTTCTAAAAATACTGAAAATAGACCACTTCTGGTTTCAATGTTTTGATAGGAACATAATGTCGCCTACAGGGATAATCCATAACAAACCTGTGTGTAGCAGTGAAGGTTGTTCTACCCTACAGTCTTTTCCTGTATCTGAGTAACATTGAAATTGATGTACAGTAATGTAGGGTATAGTTTTCCCAGAGGTTGTTTAGGGCCTCTTGACCTGCTAGGGAGGCCTTGCTTAATGGGAATGCTTTTGATATCCTCGCACACGCACGCACACACACGGGTCCTGACTTCCACAGCTGCACCCCCCCCATGATCTCCCCAGCTCTCCCACTGGCCTTTTCTCTCTCTCAATAACCTACATAACACCCAGCATGCAGACAGAGCAACATCCAATCACGGCCCTGTGTAGCTGTAGAGAGCTGCGGAGAACCTTCATCCCAGAGGCAGGTGTGGATTCCCTGAGGTCAAGACTCCTGAGAGTGCTGGTTGAGCCAACAGTCCAGTGTACTTATTTACCCAGAATACTTAGATCAGCCACAGGGGAGAGAGTGGGGGCTCTCAGGGCCTCTCCAATGACACATCTAAACACAGTGCAGTCTGATGTGTCCGCTCTCACCCTGCCTGGCCTGCTGTCAACCCCACTACCCCCCACTGTACTGCACTCTATGTTTGTTTGACTGCTGTGTTGATGGTCAAAAGAGCTGAGTTTCTACTAGCACTGTCCTCTTGTCTCATTTCTGCTACAGGGTGTGACAAATACTCAACGCCATGCAAGAGCTGAAGCTTACTTCTGCCAAAAGTTGATGATAGATCTATGACTTTGTGGTGGATTTGGTGCACAGAGATGACAGGAGCGATAACTTCCTCACACGTTAACCACAGTGTTTCCTCTGAAAAGAGAGACATATGAGGAGCACATGGAGTACATCATCTGATATTTTACAGTACCATATGTTTTGCACTGAAAAAGGCAGAAATAACTGTATGAATTGTAAAAATATAATCAGCTCTGCAGCTTGCAGGCAGAGGTCAACAGTGCCAGTATAGCTTTGTTCTCGTGAACATATCTGGCATGTACACTACAAAAAGTGTGCCTCCATTTATCTCTTCTCACATGGCTACATGCCCTGGGTTCAATGAGCCACACAGGCACTCCACATTACTGTGGTCCTGCTCACCCTCAGTAATGCCCTGTAAACGCTTACTGTTGGAAGATGTCAATTAGCACCAGGGTGTGAGGAGTTATTGTCCCATAGCTGGAGCCGGCCGCGTGACTCCCACATACTGCCAGGATGGTGAGGTATAAGGACCATGGTGATGACTCAGGACCACGGGCACCACTCACAACACTCTCCACCCCGTCATAATGTGACTCTTTCTCATGGTACCCCCATTAATATTTTAGCTCTCCGACCTCACTCTCTCTAACTATCAAGCTATGCTGCACCCCAAGACCAAGAACAATCTAAAAATCAAAATTTAAGAAGGGTGTGGGGGTTTCTGTGTTTTTATTGCCTTCTCGCTCGATAAGAAGTTAGATTTATAGGGTCATCATAGTGGAGTCACTTTCATGTAGCTACAGATCATTTTAAAGAATAATTACCTCCCCTGAGGAGGTTCATGGTGTCAGATAGACATATTCTACAGATTTATATGGTTGTAGATTCACAGCAGAGGTGTTGTTCATGGTTAAATTGAAGGCACTACACGGTCTCTGGCTGCTGTAATTCAGAGGGCTGTGGTTGGGTCTGACGGCCTGGGTAAAGGAGAATAGACAAAGAGCCTGGTGCAGGGCTGAAACTGTGCAGCTGGCTGTGTGAAAATTAAAGGTCAAGTATAATTTTATTTCCATCTTGCAAATATTTCAAAACATAGAAATGCAAGTGTATATTCTTCTCTTTAAACAACCTCATATCGAGAAAATAGGCATGAAGAAAGCCTTGTAGATGTGTATTTTAAAGAAGAGGAAGTGCCATTATTTAAAGGCCAACCCTGCTCTCGCCTCATTCACGTGAGAACCCACGTCAGCCTGTAGTTGGAGTGGACTATAGTTGGAGTGGGCTATAGTTGGAGTGGGCTATAGTTGGAGTGGGCTATAGTTGGAGTGGGCTATAGTTGGAGTGGGCTATAGTTGGAGTGGGCTATAGTTGGATTGGGCTATAGTTGGATTGGGCTATAGTTGGAGTGGGCTATAGTTGGAGTGGGCTATAGTTGGAGTGGGCTATAGTTGGAGTGGGCTATAGTTGGAGTGGGCTATAGTTGGATTGGGCTATAGTTGGATTGGGCTATAGTTGGAGTGGGCTATAGTTGGAGTGGGCTATAGTTGGAGTGGGCTATAGTTGGAGTGGGCTATAGTTGGAGTGGGCTATAGTTGGAGTGGGCTATAGTTGGGATGGTCTGCATCACACAGGGAACGGAGGCCAATGAACCCTCGTTATAGTTTTGTCCTCTGTATCCTGCCTCTTCAGAAGTTATATACGCTCAACTCAATCACTGATTTTTTAGATACTCTGATTTTCCTTGGGAAGTGATGAGATTCCTGTTTTTGAACTATGTGTCTCCTGCTGAACAGCTTCCAGGAAACATAGTAGTTTTAAAATATTGTACATTGTGTCTCCTTGTCTGTGGAGTTTCTGGAAGTCCACCTCTTCCTCCCATCCCCTTGGGAGCTGTTAAAACCCTGGTTTCTAAAATTAAACGCAAACCGTTTGCTCTGAATCAAATTTATCAACGAAAAGACATCGTTCAAAGTCTCGGGTGAGATAAGACTCATACTAACGTCATGGTTACTGCTAGCACATCACAAATAACATGAACAGTCCAAGAGCATATCTCTCATTTGAGCTCATGATCTTCCGCTCAGGAGACATAGTATAGCTGTACATAAAAGAAAGCCTGTGACTCTTTCAGAATTATTATGCACATACTGACTTGCCTGGATTTGGTACTGAGTGAAAATACAAGCCATAGATAGAGTGGATTTTATTTTACCAGGCAAGTCAGTTAAGAACAAATTCTTATTTTCAATGACGGCCTAGGAACAGTGGGTTAACTGCCCGTTCAGGGGCAGAACGACAGATTTGTACCTTGTCAGCTCAGGGGTTTGAACTCTTGGACTAGTTACCTTCCTAGTCCACCGCTCTAACCACTAGGTGTGTGTGTGTGTGTGTGTGTGTGTGTGTGTTTGGTTTTACTATCCTTGTGGGGACCAGAAGTCCTCACAAGGATAGTAAAACAAGTACATTTCTGACAAGTGGGGACATTTCGCCGGTCCTCACAACAAAAAAGGCTATTTTAGGTTTAGGGGTCAGGTTTACAGTTAGGGTTAGAATTAGGGTTAGGTTTAGGAGTTAGGGCTTAAGGTTAGGGTTAGGTTAAGGGAAATATGATTTTGAATGGTAATCAATTGTTTAGTCCCCACAAGGATAGTCAAACAAACATGTGTGGATGTCAAGGCCAGTGGCCTGCTCTTGGCCAGCCCTGACTCCATGGCTGGGTCTCCCCTTTCCCTCAAATTTCCCCCCTTTCCCCCATCTCTCCCACACACACTTACAGGGTCTACCGTGACAACAGGCAATATTCAGCTTGGCCTTTTTCTCAATGTTTTGACAGCCTAAGGAGCCATGCTGATACTTAGTCTACACAGTGAAAGTGGAAAAGTCAGATCATTACATTATTCTTCACATATTTATGAATTTGTGCAGAATTTGTGAATGAATTTTTTACCAGGTAATTGACTGAGTACACATTCTCAGTTACAGTAATGACCTGGGGAAGAGTTACAGGGGAGAGGTGGGGGATGAATGAGCAAATTAGAAGCTGGGGATGATTTGGTGGCCATGATTGGGAATTTAGCCAGGACACCAGGGTTAACACCCCTACTCTTACAATAAATGCCATGGGATCTTTAGTGACAACTGAGATTCAGGAAAACCCATTTAACGTTCCATCTGAAAGACAGCACCATATACACAGGGCAATGTCCCCAATCATTGCCTTGGGGCATTGGGACATTGTTTAAGACCAGAGGAAAGAGTGCCTCCAACTGGCCCTTCAATACCACTTCCAGCAGCATCTGGTCTCTCATCCAGGGACTGACCAGGTCCAAACCCTGCTTAGCTTCAGAGGTAATGCTAGCAGTGGGATGCAGGATGGGATGCTGCTGAACATCATTGTCACCATTGTGGAGGTGTTATTGTCATCATGGGATCAACTGTACAACAGAGTCTATGTGTCATTTGGGTGGGTTCTCATCAAGGGGACACATGGCGCCACATAGCTTCTCATGACCAAGACTGTTTTGTGTGCGTGCAGCTGGGATGCTGTGCAGACCAGAGGCAGTATCTGAGGTGACTCACCTCCCCATGTCCATGAGACACAGGGCAGGGCCAGGGAAGAGGGAAACACACTGGATCCCTGCAGACAATCTCCCGTCTCCCTGCTTTGGTCCAGGATGATGGAGCCACTCTCTGCCCTCCCATTACACACAAACATCACGTTCTAGATGGCTCGATCCTGGTGTCCAACGTATCAGCCATGTGAATGTATAGGAATGAGGAGTGTGATGCAACAAACAGGAAAACATCAATCATAGAGTTGGTGATGCAGAGGATGTATTCTGCAGAGAGGGGGTGTGACCAATGTATGATCGATGTCAGAATTTCCTTAATAAAGTGAACAAACTGTATCATCTTTCCAGGCAATAAGTCATCTGTTTAATTCATGTGTATTAGATACTGTATCCATGGTGACAGAGAAATGGAGAGAGACAATAACTTTACAATTTCTCATCCATGGTCCATTCCAGAAGTGGGAAAAACACTACATGCCAACATTTTGGTTGCTCTTGTCCTTCCCGCTGCTCTCTGCCTTCAGTCATAACAAACAAGACCCACATCTCTGGCTGGAAAACCCCAGCAACTAAACTCTACAAAAACACGTTCCCTTCTTCTCTACACAGTCTGAAAAGAAAGACATGACACGAGCGAGTGAGATGAGAGAGTTTATACAGAAGGCAGTGTGGTCTACTCCCATGTGGGGACACATGAAAACAGCACAATAAACTCTGTAATAAATGAATGAGCTTTATTTCGTTTTCAAAGCAGAACATAATATGCGGAATGTTTCACCATCCAACTTCCCACCAACTGGAGAACAGTTACATAGAACAACATACACATGAACATGGCTACTGGTTTTCTGCAAGTCTGTTAATCACACACGCACATATGGTACAGAAAGACACACGCAGGGTACTGTGGTTTACCAAGTAGACCGCTCATTGTTAATCATGAATAATACAACTGAATGAAAATATCCATATCCCAGGACACCCCTTCTAACTCTCTATATTCATGGCTCAGAGAGGTGACTGCACAAACATCACCGACAGCTCCACTTGTGATACACCACATTAGCCTATAGATCAGCGAGTGCCACCCCAGCAGCTGTTTGAGTATTCTCCACCAGCTCGACAGGGAAGACTGTGTGTTCTCATTTACAAGGGGCTGTACAATGGATTTACAGTTGTTGTGATGAACACAGAGCAGGCATCCAGTGTATGTAGTTATCATTGAATGGGTTGTGTACATGTGAAGCATAACTGTTGAGCACATGTGAGGTGCGATACAATCAGAAGCTGCAATCGGACTCAAAATACATCCCTTTAATTGGCGTGCATGAAAACAGTCATCTGATTTGTGTCCATGTAGATTCATAGCTCCCTGACATCTGGAAAGGGACTGTCTCAGGAGATCAAATAGTCTTACTGAAGTTAATCAAAACAAAAACAGGAAGCAGAATGAGAAATGCTTGGCTCGGTCGCCTTTATTGGCTACCGTATCATTTGCAACATCTACTCAAATTGCCAACAACAGGATACCGAGCTTACGGTCAGCAGCAACAGATTGATGACAACAGGATACCTAGCGTACTGTCAGCAGCAACAGATTGATGACAACAGGATACCTAGCGTACTGTCAGCAGCAACAGATTGATGACAACAGGATACCTAGCGTACTGTCAGCAGCAACAGATTGATGACAACAGGATACCTAGCGTACTGTCAGCAGCAACAGATTGATGACAACAGGATACCTAGCGTACTGTCAGCAGCAACAGATTGATGACAACAGGATACCTAGCGTACTGTCAGCAGCAACAGATTGATGACAACAGGATACCTAGCGTACTGTCAGCAGCAACAGATTGATGACAACAGGATACCTAGCGTACTGTCAGCAGCAACAGATTGATGACAACAGGATACCTAGCGTACTGTCAGCAGCAACAGATTGATGACAACAGGATACCTAGCGTACTGTCAGCAGCAACAGATTGATGACAACAGGATACCTAGCGTACTGTCAGCAGCAACAGATTGATGACAACAGGATACCTAGCGTACTGTCAGCAGCAACAGATTGATGACAACAGGATACCTAGCGTACTGTCAGCAGCAACAGATTGATGACAACAGGATACCTAGCGTACTGTCAGCAGCAACAGATTGATGACAACAGGATACCTAGCGTACTGTCAGCAGCAACAGATTGATGACAACAGGATACCTAGCGTACTGTCAGCAGCAACAGATTGATGACAACAGGATACCTAGCGTACTGTCAGCAGCAACAGATTGATGACAACAGGATACCTAGCGTACTGTCAGCAGCAACAGATTGATGACAACAGGATACCTAGCGTACTGTCAGCAGCAACAGATTGATGACAACAGGATACCTAGCGTACTGTCAGCAGCAACAGATTGATGACAACAGGATACCTAGCGTACTGTCAGCAGCAACAGATTGATGACAACAGGATACCTAGCGTACTGTCAGCAGCAACAGATTGATGACAACAGGATACCTAGCGTACTGTCAGCAGCAACAGATTGATGACAACAGGATACCTAGCGTACTGTCAGCAGCAACAGATTGATGACAACAGGATACCTAGCGTACTGTCAGCAGCAACAGATTGATGACAACAGGATACCTAGCGTACTGTCAGCAGCAACAGATTGATGACAACAGGATACCTAGCGTACTGTCAGCAGCAACAGATTGATGACAACAGGATACCTAGCGTACTGTCAGCAGCAACAGATTGATGACAACAGGATACCTAGCGTACTGTCAGCAGCAACAGATTGATGACAACAGGATACCTAGCGTACTGTCAGCAGCAACAGATTGATGACAACAGGATACCTAGCGTACTGTCAGCAGCAACAGATTGATGACAACAGGATACCTAGCGTACTGTCAGCAGCAACAGATTGATGACAACAGGATACCTAGCGTACTGTCAGCAGCAACAGATTGATGACAACAGGATACCGAGCGTACTGTCAGCAGCAACAGATTGATGACAACAGGATACCTAGCGTACTGTCAGCAGCAACAGATTGATGACAACAGGATACCTAGCGTACTGTCAGCAGCAACAGATTGATGACAACAGGATACCTAGCGTACTGTCAGCAGCAACAGATTGATGACAACAGGATACCTAGCGTACTGTCAGCAGCAACAGATTGATGACAACAGGATACCTAGCGTACTGTCAGCAGCAACAGATTGATGACAACAGGATACCTAGCGTACTGTCAGCAGCAACAGATTGATGACAACAGGATACCTAGCGTACTGTCAGCAGCAACAGATTGATGACAACAGGATACCTAGCGTACTGTCAGCAGCAACAGATTGATGACAACAGGATACCTAGCGTACTGTCAGCAGCAACAGATTGATGACAACAGGATACCTAGCGTACTGTCAGCAGCAACAGATTGATGACAACAGGATACCTAGCGTACTGTCAGCAGCAACAGATTGATGACAACAGGATACCTAGCGTACTGTCAGCAGCAACAGATTGATGACAACAGGATACCTAGCGTACTGTCAGCAGCAACAGATTGATGACAACAGGATACCTAGCGTACTGTCAGCAGCAACAGATTGATGACAACAGGATACCTAGCGTACTGTCAGCAGCAACAGATTGATGACAACAGGATACCTAGCGTACTGTCAGCAGCAACAGATTGATGACAACAGGATACCTAGCGTACTGTCAGCAGCAACAGATTGATGACAACAGGATACCTAGCGTACTGTCAGCAGCAACAGATTGATGACAACAGGATACCTAGCGTACTGTCAGCAGCAACAGATTGATGACAACAGGATACTTAGCGTACTGTCAGCAGCAACAGACTGACAGCAGGAGAAAATAGTATCAGTCATATCAGCCAGGGAAAGAAACTTACCCCTTGTGTACAGAGTGGGAGAAACTCATTCTGATTGAGTCGACATACGCAGCGTTTACAGTGAATGCAGTCTCCACGACCACGGGAACATTGTCTTTAATTGTCAATCGCTCTATAAAGCGGATCTTCAGTGCTACGGATTGAATAGAGCCCTTTCATACTGTGTGCTGTATATTCTCAACATATCAGTTCCCCTAAGAACTCCTTTCAGACCTGTGTTCCCCCAACATGGTCCCAGTATTACTGTAGCTACGAAATTAAACTTGCCCTGAACACGCAATTAGGGGGCCTTTTCTATATACAATACCCATATATATTTGACCTATTCAATTTCTGTTTCTGACCAATCAGGTACACAAACACGGGGTATTTGGATTATGATATATTCTTTATGGTGGATAATATCCAGAAGTGGTCTCAACTACAACACTAGTGGATATCATAAAATATAGAACCTAGTCTCTATGGTAGATATACACTCTATGATGAACATTGAAAGTCACAGTATAGGAAGAATGTAACTATTTTTTGTGCTATCTACAGTATTGAGGGAAGCGATCTGAGTACAGTAATTGAATGAAAGTGCTGATTTAAAACCTTTGCTTTTTAATTAGGTAAACAGTGCACACTGAATGCATAACTAAGGAAATTGTCCGTTTCCATTGTCAGTTCCCCTCCTTGTCTATGGAAAGATTGAAGTCTCTTTCCCTCAACAGTGAAGTATTCTAAATAATAGGTTAAATACGTAGGTATAAACATACAAACGTTGGACAGGGATACAAGTTACTAGAAAGCACTTTCAAAACATTATACATTTAAAGGTCTACCAACTCTCAGATTTCCGACATGACAGCCATACAGTTGTAACAGTCTCTTGGTCAGGCTACGAAGGGCCTGCATGTTTAGGATGCCGCCTGTTCACAAGAAGAAAATAGAATATGTCGATTTATTTTTTAAAGGGTTCATATCACTGCATTTTAGCCGTTATTGTATTTTAAAGATGATAAGTAATAAAGATGATTAAGATTAAGTTGATCCTTTTTGAAACATGCCTATTTTATGCCAAGGGAAATATGACGTAGGTTCAAATTCAGGCTCAAATAAAATACAAAATCTTTTATGCTTGAGAAACAGACAGGGTTCATGTATCCAATGATAATGCAGGTTATTGTCACAGATAGCACACTCTAAGCGGGGGTGTTTAATAATATGGCATGCAGGTGGTGCAGTCAGTAAGAGTCCAATATCAGTTCCCCCAACTCTGAACCATGACATTTACCCCCTTCAACCCAGTTTAATTTAAAAAAGAAACAAAACAAAACCATACATAGGTCAGAAGAGCAAGCCAACAATTTGAATCTTTTTACTCTCTCTAAGCATGACCACAAAGTTAAAACTTTTCTTTGTTTCATGTTGAAGCGTGGTTGTCCAACCTTGATGAATTTACCCCCGCACCCCCCGAAGATCATTCCCTGCCCTTCCTCCTACCAACTCCCTTTCTTCTTCAGTGCCCTGTGGAAGTGAGGATGCAGGGGTGGGTCTACTCAGCAGGGATTTTCCTCTTGGAGGGGGGGATGAGGTGACCGGGGAGGTCGGCGGGCAACTCGTGGCCCTCTAGTTTGACTTTAATCAGGTGATTGGCCAGGGCAAACTCCTCATCATCCAGCATCCCATCCTTATCGATGTCAGCCAGCTTCCAAATCTTCCCTAGCACAGTGTTGGGCAGCTTGGACTTCACCATCTCCTTCTTGGCGTTGGCACCTGTCACTTTCCCATTGACCGGCGACAGCGTGTAGAAGATCTCGTCGTACATTGGCTTGTCGCGGGCCACCACCCACTCTGCCTCATCGATGCCCTCTCCAGCACCCTCGCCGTAGCCATGGCCAAAGGGCCCATTGAGGGTACCGTCAAAGGCCCCTCCCTTCACCACCTGCTGGGGTCGGTTGGTCTCCTCCTGCCTGACCAGCACCATGAGGCTGGCGATGTCATGGGCCAGCATGTCATCCACTGTGTCCAGCAGTTTCATCTTCAGGGGCTGGAACTTGTTCAGGTCATGGGCGTTCAGTTGCTCCTATAAGAGGGAAGAGAGGGCAGAGGTTAGAGTTAAAAAGAGCTGTGTTTTCAGAGTCAAGCTGATCTTCGTTGATACATTTTTACAGTCTCTAATGCGTGTGAGGTTGGTTGGAACAAGGTACATGACTGTCCTGGTCTGTGCATCAGAGATACATTTATGACAGAAAGGATCAACATGACTGCTGTTTATTCTCTACTCTGAGCCAAGTCATAATGGTGTTTCTCTCAGTGAGGAAAACAAAGTGCTCATCAGGCCCAGATGGACTGGGGGTGGTTCAGATGTAATGGCTGACCACAGCCAATCAGAAAGGGGCTGTTTGGCCACCATGGCTCAAACCAGTTTGTCCCAGTAGGGCAGATACATTGGTGTGTTAGCTCAGTCAGAGGATTTGTGTTTGCTTGAAAATAGCACAGATTGTGGGCTTTATCCAAAGCAAATCAGGTTCTCTAGGTAAACATGACAATGTGAGTCATGTTTGTAGTCATACTTTTTGGCTCTTATGTATACATGCTATGATGTTGTCTGTCCAGCCCATATGCTGCATTATACACTACTGTTCAAAAGTTTGGGGTTACTTAGAAATGTCCTTGTTTTTGAAAGAAAATCATATTTTTTGTCCATTAAAATAAAATAAAATTGATCAGATGCCGAGAAGTTGCCATACCATGCCAGTGATGCAACTGGTCAGGATGCTCTCGATGGTGCAGCTGTATTACCTTTTAAGGACATGGGGACCCATGCCAAATCTTTTCAGTGTCTTTAGGGGGAAAAGGTTTTGTAATGCCCTCTTCACGACTGTCTTGGCATGTTTGGACCATGATAGTTCGTTGGTGATGTGGACACCAAGGAACTTGAAACTTTTGTGAATGTTGACCTGTTTAAAGGTTTTGTTCGGCTCCCGAGAGCGTTATCACACAGTCATCCAGAGCAGCTGGTGCTCTCGTGCATGCTTCAGTGTTGCTTGCCTCAAAGCGAGCATAAATGGCATTTAGCTCGTCTGGTAGGCTCACGTCACTGGGCAGCTCGCATCTGGGTTTCCCTTTGTAACCCGTAATAGTTTTCAAGCCCTGCCACATCTGACGAGCTTCAGAGCCGGTGTAGTAGGATTCAATCTTAATCCTGTATTGACGCTTTGCTTGTTTGATGGTTCGTCTGAGGGCATAGCAGGACTTCTTATAAGCGTCCAGATTAGTCTCCCACTCCTTGAAAGCAGCAGCTCTAGCCTTTAACTCGATGCGGATGTTGCCTGTAATCCATGGCTTCTAGTTGGGATATGTACGTACAGTCACTGTGGGGACGACGTCATCGATTCACTTATTGATGAAGCCGATGACTGAGGTTGTGTACTCCTCCATGCCATTGGAGGAATCCCGGAACATATTCCAGTCTCTGCTAGCAAAACTGTCCTGTGGTGTAGCATCTGTGTCATCTGACCACTTCCGTGTTGAGAGGTGGTGCACTGGTGCTCCCTACTTTAGTTTTTGCTTGTAAGCAGGAATCAGGAGGATATAATTATAGTCAGATTTGCCAAATGGAGGGCGGGGAGAGCTTTGTATGCATCTGTGTGTGTGGAGTAAAGGTGGTCTAGGATTTTTTTTCTCTGGTTACACATGTGACATGCTGGTAAAAATGTAGTAAAACTGATTTAAATTTGCCTGCATTAAAGTCCCCGGCCAATAGGAGCGCCGCTTCTGGGTGAGCATTTTCTCCTTTGCTTATGGCCTTATGGAGTTGGTTGAGAGCGGTCTTAGTGCCAGCTTCGTTCTGTGGTGGTAAATAGACGGCTACTAATAATATACAGTAGGCTCCAAAATTACTGGCACCCCTGACTGGCAATGTACAAACAATACTTTAAAAAATATCAACAATATAATTAGAGAAACTCAAAATACCAACATGTGAGAAATACTGTACTTTATTCATGTTTCAAATGGAACCAACCAAAATCATACAATTATTTAATACAAAATACATTTAACCAAATTCAAGGTTTCATAATTATTGGCACTCCTCATTTAGTACTTAGTGCAACCACCTCTGGCAAGGATAACAGCATGGAGTCTTTTCCTGTAATAATTGACAAGGTTAAGGAACACATTTGGGGGGATTTTGGACCATTTCTCTATGCAAATCCTTTCAAGATCCTTCACATTCTTGGGTTTGCACTTACCAACTGCCCTCTTCCACTCAGCCCACAGGTTTTCGATTGGATTGAGGTCTGGCGACTGAGATGGCCATGGCAGAACATTGATTTTGTTGTCACAGAACCATTTCTGTGTGGATCTTCAGGTATGTTTCAGGTCATTGTCTTGTTGGAAAGTCCACCTAAGGCCAAGTCGCCGCCTTCTGGCAGAGGCAACCAGATTGTCAGCCAGAATTGCCTGATACTTGGTAGAATTCATTATGCCATCAATCTTAACCAGTGCCCCTGGACCTCTGGATTTAAAACAGCCCCAAAACATCACTGACCCTCCTCCATATTTCACCGTGGGTATGAGGTGCCTCTCCTTGTATGCATCTCTGTTTCGACGCCAAACATGCCGATGCTGTATCTGACCAAAATGTTCAATTATGGTCTCATCTGACCAGAGCACCTTCTTCCAGTCTTAATTTAAATTACGTTTGGCAAACTCCAAGCGCTTGCATCTGTGTCTTGGGGTCAGATAAGGCTTTCTTCTGGCAACCCTTCCAAAGAGCCTGTGGATGTGGAGTTGGCGTCTAATGGAGCTTTTTGAAACCTGGTGACCCTAAGACGGCACCAAGGCCTGCAATTGTTTCAGTGATTCTTGGGGGTTTTGTTGTTTCTCTCACGATCCCCCTCCCTATCCTGGGGGGCAAAATGCATTTGTGTCCTCTACCCGTGAGGTTTTCAACTGTTCCATATCGTTTGAATGTTTTAATAATTGCCCTGACAGTGCTCTGTGGTATATTCAATCGTTTGTGGATCTTCTTGTAGCAATTACCAGATTTATGAAGGTCTATGACCCTCTGTCTCTTTTGAATGGCTAGTTCTTTTGTTTTCTTCATGGTGTTGGAATGACAGCGGGATATTGCATGTGTGTTACTTCATTTATATACCCTAATGAAAGTGATGTAATGGCTCAATATAGTTCCTTAAGACTTAGATAACTTAAATAAGTGGAATTTATTTTGTGGTTTAATTTTTGTAGATGTTATTTACAATAATCTTTAAGGGTACCATTAATTGTGAAACCTTGATTTGGAGGACATTGATTTTTAATGAAATCAATACATTATTTTGGTTGGTTTCATTGAAACATTAATAAAGTACAGTATTTCTCACATGTTGGTATTTTGAGTTTCTCTCTATAATTATATTGTTTATAATTTGTTTAAGCATTGTTTGTGCATTGCCAGTCAGGGGTGCCATTAATTTTGGAGACTACTGTAGCTCTCTTGGTAGATAGTGTAGTCTACAGTAATCATAAGGTACTCTACACCTCAGGCGAGCAATACCTCGAGACTTCTTTGATATTAGACATCACGCACCAGCTGTTATTGACAAATACACACACCCCCATCCCTCATCTTACTAGAGGTAGCGTCTCTGCTCTGCCGGTGCATGGAAAATCCCCCTAGCTCTATATTGTCCGTATCGTCTCGGTGAAACATAAAATGTTACAGTTTGATGTCCCGTTGGTAAAATAATCTCAATTGTAGGTCATCAATTTTATTTTCCAATGATTGAACGTTAGCAAGAAGAACGGATGGCAGTGGGAGTTTACTCACTCGCCTACGGATTTCTCAGAAGGCTGCTCGAATCTGGGCCTGTTCCAGTGAAAGCAGGATATTCTTCTCGTTGGACTCGTTAAAGGAAAAAGTTTCCTCCAGTCAGCGGTGATGAATCGCTGTTCTCATGTCCAGAAGTTATTTTCGGCCATAAGAGACTGTAGCAGCAGCATTATGTACACAATAAGTTTTTAAAAATATGTTACACAAAATGCAAAAAAACCCTAACAAAATAGCACAATTGGTTGGGAGAATGTAAAACGTCAGCCATGTTCTTTGGCGCCAACTTAAACACCAGTCTCAACGTCAACAGTGAAGAGGCAACTCCGGGATGCTGGCCTTCTAGGCAGAGTTGCAAAGAAAAAGCCATATTTCAGACTGGCCAATAAAAATAAAATATTAAGGGGCGCAAAAGAACACAGACACTGGACAGAGGAACTCTGCCTAGAAGGCCAGCATCCCGGAGTCGCCTCTTCACTGTTGACGTTGAGACTGGACAGAGGAACTCTGCCTAGAAGGCCAGCATCCCGGGGTCGCCTCTTCACTGTTGACGTTG
Organism: Oncorhynchus tshawytscha; assembly: GCF_018296145.1. Classification (NCBI taxonomy): domain Eukaryota; kingdom Metazoa; phylum Chordata; class Actinopteri; order Salmoniformes; family Salmonidae; genus Oncorhynchus; species Oncorhynchus tshawytscha. The sequence continues at coordinate 18,491,395 of NC_056446.1, read as the reverse complement.
AGACTGGACAGGGGAACTCTGCCTAGAAGGCCAGCATCCCGGGGTCGCCTCTTCACTGTTGACGTTGAGACTGGACAGGGGAACTCTGCCTAGAAGGCCAGCATCCCGGAGTCGCCTCTTCACTGTTGACGTTGAGACTGGACAGGGGAACTCTGCCTAGAAGGCCAGCATCCCGGAGTCGCCTCTTCACTGTTGACGTTGAGACTGGACAGGGGAACTCTGCCTAGAAGGCCAGCATCCCGGAGTCGCCTCTTCACGGTTGACGTTGAGACTGGACAGGGGAACTCTGCCTAGAAGGCCAGCATCCCGGAGTCGCCTCTTCACTGTTGACGTTGAGACTGGACAGGGGAACTCTGCTTAGAAGGCCAGCATCCCGGAGTCGCCTCTTCACTGTTGACGTTGAGACTGGACAGGGGAACTCTGCCTAGAAGGCCAGCATCCCGGAGTCGCCTCTTCACTGTTGACGTTGAGACTGGTGTTTTGCGGGTGCTATTTAATGAAGCTGCCTGTCGAGGACTTGTGAGGCGTCTGTTTATCAAACTAGACACTCTAATGTACTTGTCCTCTTGCTCAGTTGTGCACTGGGGCCTCCCACTCCTCTTTCTATTCTGGTTTTAGCCAGTTTGAGCTGTTCTGTAAAGGGAGTAGTACACAACGTTGTACAAGAACTTCAGTTTCTTGGCAATTTCTCGCATGGAATAGCCTTCATTTCTCAGAACAAGAATAGACTGACGAGTTTCAGAAGAAAGTACTTTGTTTCTGGCCATTTTGAGCCTGTAATCGAACCCACAAACGCTGATGCTCCAGATACTCAATTGGTCTAAAGGCATGTTTTATTGCTTCTTAAATCAGAACAACAGTTTTCAGCTGTGCTAACAATTGCAAAAGGGTTTTTCTAATGATCAATTAGCCTTTTAAAATTATAAACTTGGATTAGCTAACACAACGTGCCATTGGAACACAGGAGTGATGTTGCTGATAATGGGCCTCTGTACGCCAATGTAGATATTCCATTAAAAGAAATCTGCCATTTCCAGCTACAATAGTCATTTACAATATTAAGCATGTCTACACTGTATTTCTGATCAATTTGTTGTCATTGTAATGGACAATTTTTTTGTGCTTTTCTTTTAAAAACAAGGACATTTCTAAGTGACCCCAAACATTTGAATGGTAGTGTACATCTACTCTTATACCTTACACAGGAGTGTGTCTATCTCACCTGCATCTTCTTGAGGTTGGGGAAGTCTCCAGGGGAGATCTGGTGTTCTCTCTCAATGCGACTGTAGATCTCTCCCAGGCTGTTGATCAGCTCCTTCTTCTTGCCCTCCTTTCCAAACACACTTGGCATCTCCTTCTTCAGAGAGCTGATGATGTAGGCATGGACCTACAACGAGACAGCAGAAAACAACAGGACTGGTAATACCAAGTGGGGCAGAGAGACATCACGCAAGTAATGCAGTGTTTCCCAAATGCTGGTTCGGGACCCATACAGGGTTTGTTTATGTGTCTGTTGTGCCACAAAGGGCTCTTTAATGTTTCCCTTAATCTCCCAAAGTCATTGAAAAGAAATGTCTGATATTTTAAACATTCAAACAGGAAGGAAGCACTTAAAGCAGTTTTATGAGGGTGCATGTAGCAGGTACCACATCCGGCTACTCAAGAGGTTCCCCTCCTTAGGGTTTCCTAAAACTGAGAGGGGAAGGCAAAAAAAAGAAAACGCATCACACAACTGGCTCTCCTGGAGATTTCTGAGAGACAATTTACCATGAAAGAAGAACTTCACATGTCATGTATGCTATATCTGAATGCAATACTCTCTCGCTCTCTACCGCACCTGCTGTCTCGAACCTCTAGACCGCTCAGCTATGAAAAGCCAACTGACATTTACTCCTGAGGCACTGACCTGTTGCACCCTCTACAACCACTGATTATTATTTGACCCTGCTGGTCATCTATGAATGTTTGACCATCTTGAAGAACAAATCTGGCCTTAAGAGGACTGGCCCCCCCTCACAGCCTGGTTCTTCTATAGGTTTCTTCCTAGGTTCCTGCCTTTCTAGGGAGTTTTTCCTAACCACAGTGCTTCTACATCTGCATTGCTTGCTGTTTGGGGTTTTAGACTGGGTTTCTGTATAGCACTTTGTGACATCAGCTGATGTAAGAAGGGCTATATAAATATTTTGATTTGAATTGATGAGCTTGTCATAATTTCTGGGATGTCCCTGACCTTACAGTAGGATTCAACTGGATCCAGATGTGTTTAGGCATGATCTGTGGCTGGGGGAGGGATGGATAGAGTGAGTTGGATAGTAGAGCCAAGCAGGGAGGTGGGGGGGGTGGGTATTGAATTATGTGCAGAAAGACCTTGAGAGAGCATCAGAAGTGTTTGTTCTAATAACAACGAGACCTGGGGTGTATTCATTACGGAAACCTTTTACCATTTAAGAAACAAACCAAAGCAAACCAAGAGTTTCTATTGGACAAATTCAGGTACTGTAGGGCCCTCCTTTACAGTACCTGGCTGTTCAACAGGATGTCCTGAAGGGTGTGTGTGTGCCTAAATGACCTGTCTTTATCCTAACCACTGCTGTGATCCCTGGATGCTCGTCCATCAGTCAGCCAGTAGGCCTTGACCACAGAACAACTCACCTTGCAATTTATTTTTCTATCTAGCTTGGAAAAAATGATTCATCAATATAATGACTTATAAAACCTAGTCCTTGTGGAATGATTTCTATTGCTGTAAAATTATCACCATCGCCAGTTTTTTGTTGACGTGTAAAAAAAATCAAATAAAAATAGGATTTATTTCCAAACTGCATGATGTGAGTTGTAAAATTTAAAAAACTAAACATTCCTGTGTCCTGAGAGAAAACCATGCTCCCAAAAAAATGTAAGCTACATGTGGGGTTGAAGTTAAGGTTTGTCCATGACCAACTGCATCTCAAACCCACTTGCAATCAAGTCTCTATGTCAAGTGAACAGTAGTGACCTATGACTGATAGTTGATGTGGTATGACTTTGGGTTCTCAGTGCCACCAATGCTTTATGACTCTATTAGAGTGTAGCTCAGCTGTGAAGGTACCCAGGTACAGCCACTGTACCAGCCTTCATCTCACCACGCAGTCACATAATGTTCCCCTGGGGAGAGGGTTGGCAGCTCGCTTAGTAGGGGAAGGTTATCGTATCCTAACAAAGTGGGTGTGATTGCACTCATTACTCTTGCATAGTGAGTCTACTGTATTATAGTTCCTGGTCAGTCAGGGCAACTGTGTGGTGTCTCTTGAGATTCTATTCCATTCAAAGACCTTTTAAAAAAAATACTATTCTTCTCTTTGGAAAAATGACTTAATACTTAATAAAAAGAGAACTTTCTAGTCAGACCAAAATGACTTAGGAGTACTTTCCACTCTTTTCTGAGAGAATGTGTGCGTGCATGTAGTCAGAGCTTACCTTAGCGAGCCGTGCCCTCTTGATGAGGTCGTTGAGCTTCCTGAGGGCAGCATTGCGGGGCAGTGACTGGATGTCCTTGAACAGGTCCTTCTCCTCCGCCTCAAACAGTTTACGGTTGTCAGGGATGAGCAATGGGTGTGACCAGAACGACCCGATATAGACACGGATGACCTCAGGCGTGTTGACGATCTTCCCCAGCGACCACATGAGGGCGCCATAAACCCTCATCAGCTGCTGCGTCTCGATCTGGTCAGCCTTGTTTAGAACCACCCGGATCTTGTCTTCGTGGTTCTTCAGGGCCTTGATGACCTCTGAGAACTCGTCTGAGATGTCTAGCTTGTGGGCGTCGAACAGGAGGATGATGCGGTCCACGCGTTCGGCGAACCACTCTAAAACGGCTGCGAAGTCATAGCCTGGAGAGAGGGGGGGTGAGGGGTAGTGGAGGGAGATAGGCAGGGTCAACAACCGGCAGGGTCAACAACCAGCAGAACATCAACAGTACAGACTCTTGGAGGGCCAGAGCGATCCAGTGGCATCCAGCTAAGTAACCAGAAGAATGTTGTAAAATTGGGAGGCCTGCTATTGCTCAAGAGGACAAACAGTATGACATGTCATAAATTCCTAAAGACAACAGTTAAAACCACTATCTGAGATAGAGGCTGAAAGCCTGAAAAACATGATCCATTGGTCAATCATTTTGTGCCTCTCCCTTTTCTTACCGTTATGCAGTGAGAACAGGATTTCTAAAGCCAATATTAATCTGTCCTGTCCTCACTTCTCGCTTAACTATGTCATCACTTCATGCTAATACAGTGGATTGAGGAGAATGACGGTGCTTTCTTTAACCCCAGTCTGAGGAGCAGGGAAGGACAAGAAGGGGCTGAATGACTCAGCATATGGCTTCATGACCTCCTCCTCCTCCTTTCCTACCCTCAACCTCGCTAGCTGGATAACAGGTTTTACACTAAGCGGGCAACTGACCCACTTCATTCTCCTCCTGCACCTATCTCCCAGCAGCAGATAGGGAGGGAGAGAGAAAGACAGGCATTTCAGGCGAGAAGGAGAATTCCCCCAAACAACTGCTAATCTAATGGAGCAATTAGCTGTCTAATCTGAAGCCAGTGATCCGAGAAGCCCAGAGACGAAGAGAGCTGTCGGGGGAAAACAGATTTCAGCTCCAGATAAATTAAAATGTACTCTTGTCTCTAGATAGCAGCAGGTGATGAGTACTAATGGACGAGTCCATTATCAAAGCATGTATTCCTAGTTGTGAAAGTAGTTAAGTCTCCCATTGACAAGATATCAGTGGTAGACATGGCTCTCTTATCTGAATGCCATTGAAAGAAGAGTTTCCATTGGATGGGGAGAGTATTTCACTGTGTTAATTGGAAGCAGACCCGCAGTCAGCCAGTAAGTTGACCTTGGGCACCGTACTCTCTCTCCCTCTCTCTCTCTCTGTTCCATTCCTAACTCTAACTGGCTGGGACCCAAGTGGAGAAAATCACATAATAAAAACGACTAATATAAAAAAGGTTCTGCTCAAAGAGCTTGGCTACAGAAAAATCTATGTGTATGCTGTAATATAACAATGGGTCAGGGAACTACACACAACATGTGTGACATAGGATTATGAGGAGAATAATGAAACATACCGTATGAGTACACCTTGAAGAAAACAGAGCATCTGTTTAAAGCACGCGTGTAAAAGTTGTTGAATGCAAAACGAGACAATGGAGTGATCTATGAAATCAAAAAGAATAGAAGACAACCCAGGACTTCCATTTCAGGTCTATTGTTTGTGCATAGGCACATCATAGACACAGGAACCACAACCTCAAGCTGTTTGCGCTGAGATGCATTTCAATATCAAGACTCATAGCATCTATAAAGTGAAACACCCGTTTCATGGAATACTTAACCACCCTTCTCCTACTCCAACCCCAGGGGTGCATGGCAGAGCTCCTCCTTACCTTGGTGCACTTACAGCTAAGGGGGAGACTTCCACAGAATTGGAGAAGGTACTGTACCAGAAGCTGGGATTAGTGTGTTAATGTTGCTCAAATCAGAGGCATGGAATATGGCAGCCAGGGCCATGTTTCCAGGGAAGGATTTTATTCCATGCCGATACAGGATAGAAACGCAGAGGCCTCATCCCTGATGATTTGGCAGTTTCACTATGGGCCTTTATCGTTACCTTCTGAACACCTTTCTCACCTTTTCGTAGGAGGTATTTTATCATTAGTGGTTACTTGCTACTCCATACCCTTGCTAGTGTTTCTCTAGTTCTCAAGTATATTGACTAGACGTACTATTGACTATGGATCAACTACCGGTATTACCGTAAGGGCTTAAACAGAAATAAACACTCACGGCTCCTTTGCCTCTGGAGCGAAATATAGGCAGCAGTACAGTAAGTCAAAGACCATACGTGAATAATGGGCAGGACAATAAGAGCAGTGAAACTGGTTGGAGGACCATGGCATTATGGCACTGATTTATAACGATGGGGCACAGTAAGCTGTTAATGTCAAGGGACCCAGTTATTTTAGGCCTGGCTTGACGCAGCACTGCAGAAATCCCATAGGGTCTACTGTAGTATAGGCAAGCTGCGTTGGTTAACACTGCGGTTGTTTAAAGTCGGAACTTTCACTACAATACCTCCATATGGGCATTTATGATACTCGCTATAGCCGGGTCCATGTTCATTCGCAGCTGTACACAGGAAGAAAGGAGACACAGAGGTGAAAAATGAAATGTATGAAAAGGGGGGGTTCAGAGCTTCAAGTCAACATGGATATGTGTGGGTGAATGTTGTACATTGTGATAATCATAATACAGTCTAGTAATGAACCTCTCCAGAACTGAAACACAGTCAGGGTCCTGACAGAACAGAAAACCAAATGTTGAAGACAAGAGGTTTAAAAAACATTACAGGTGGAAATAAGAGCACTCTGTATTCTGCTTGTAGACAGCTCCTGGTATAACTTCTATTTACCAACCCATTGTATTTCAACAAGTTAAGATGACACACAAACAACGAAGACTGTGACCACATTTCCTGTGGGGTTGCTACAGCAACAAGAGAAACAGTAACATTCACACTCTGAGAGACACGCGTCAGAGAGATTCAAGAACAGGTCCCCCCACACACAGTTACACATCACACACTTAAACACGCCAAGACTCAGACGCGCGCACACACACACACACATACGCATAAACACAGCTGTGCTGACTTAAATAAGGTAAGATAAAACCAAAGTGTAGAACAAAGTTAAGTGGGTGAACAGCCATAGCCGAATAAAGTTGAAAGAATTACCATGTTTCAAGTAGTTTAACTATAATTCAAAAGGCACTCGCACATCTGAGCTCAGCAATCTTTTTTGCAGGTGCATGAAAACAGTTGAATAAGATGAGAAAAAATAAGAAACCTGCACACTGCTCTTTATTAAGCCTTAGGTAAAGCTTAAAAAGCAGTGAGAGTAGCAAGAGCAGTGTGCGGGTTTCTTTTTTTTTCTCAAGCAGTTTAACTATAAATGAATAATGAAGAAAGTGAGCAATCTATTGTTATTGGAAGCATGGTGAATGTGGGCTTGCTATAGAGAACACGATGCCAAGGCAAGAAATGAACGAAGTCATACAGTCCACCAACCTGGAACCAATCTTCTGTCTGTCTGCTCTGCTACCTAATTAGTTGGAAAGAGTGACACTGTCCTAATGTCCATTCCCAAGTCTATCCAAAGGTAACAAGTGTAAGACACATAAAAAATCCCACTTTCCTCACGTCATTGACTTGCAACCGAATTGAACACACAAACAGCTAGTCAACTAGCGCTGTGACTTTGCCTACACTTGGGCTTCAGAAGCCATAGAAAGTGATTGGAATATCAGATCCAGGAATCTGTCATTTTCCACAGTTCAATGACAGTTCACAAGTAAGGGATAGTCTTTTCCTAGCACTGTACTTCTGACTCCTGGCCCCTCAGAGGTTTAACTGTTTTACTGGTTGACTTGGGAACGCAGGCTTGGCCCTTGGTTATGAAAATACGCTGCAATCAGATACTTATTCACTTAGGGCAGGTATGCGTCCTGCTGAAGATGACTATTGTGTTGCCTGAAAGGGTGGAAAACCACTCAGTAAATAAAAAATACATTTTAAAAAGACTGTGCATCTCTTTGTTAGATTCAAATTAAGTAAGCTGAAAAGTTATGATCAAATGCTTTATAGATTTGAAAGAATTGATACACTCAGTGGACCTTTCAGTGATTGGGACAGATTGTCATGTATGCCTAAACAAATGTCCTCAAACTTTATCTAGCCAGACCTGTACCTCACCGTACCACTTCATTACATTGGGACAACATGTGCAAGCCATCCAGAATGAGGGAATCTGCGAGGCACAGAATATAACATCATTATTGCTATAATAGACCTGGGCTGGTATTAGTATTTTCCTCAGGATATGAGCATGGTGTAGGAGTCCTGGCCTGGTGTAGTGGAGGTCTGTGCGGCCTGGCCCAGCAGAAAGAGAGGCTTCTCTGTTGTTGGCTGAGTATCAGTGAAAGCTCCCAGCTGCTAAAACTAACAGCAGCTCTTCTGCAAGGCCAGGCCTCTAATACAGCCCAGAAACTACAGGATAGAACAGCTCTATAGCAGATATCTCCAGTGTAGCTGTGTTATGTGGTTAAAAAGCTCCAAATCATTTGCTGAATTACTCTTATAAAGCCTTTATTATACTGGGGTTAAATGTTTTTCCCTAAAGGTTAAAAACAGCAGCCTTTATCAGGGTATCCTACTGTAGCGAAAGCTGTCCATAAACTAACCAGTACTCTCTCTCTCTCTCCATTTGTTTGTGGGCTTAGAGACATCTCTATTATTGTCCCTTCTGGGCATCCTTACTGAGGTCATTATCCTTCCCATCTGCCAGGTAAGTCTGTGTTTTTAAGAAGTCTGATTCTCTCTCGGCTCAGTTCTAAGCATACACAGATGGTCACCCACCTTGTACTGATGTGCTACTGTGCTGTGACGTGGGAAGGTGTGGAATATACTTGTTCGGGTGATAAAAAGGCTTCCTGTGGCAACCCTCCCCTGTCCCCATACTCGTGGCCCTGTCCCTAGCCAACTGTTGCCAGGCCTCTGGCATGCTTAGTAGTTTCCAGAGATATGGCCTGTTTACTACGAGTGGTACTAAAGAGTTCTACTTTCTGTGAGGGACTTGAAAGTATCAAGCAGTACTTGGCCCTCAACTTTAACCTGTTTCAAACTCATTTCACTCTTCCCTAAACGCTCGACACAAGCTTATTAAATTGGTGATTTGTAACAAACATGTTCATGAGTGATGTTATGGAAATATGTCCACTTATTATGGAATCCTAAGAACATTAACAGGCTGTGAAAAGTATCCTCAGGCCTGTCCACTGCAGTGGTGTACGTAGGATCCTAAGCTGTGCTACTTTATTGAAACAGAAACAAACCTGCATCTGCCAAACCTGCACTACGCGCACTCAGCACTATTAATCCCACAGACACGCTCAGGCCAACACGCAGACACATATGCATGAAAACACACAAACCTGTCTCCTCTAAAAGGATTACAACGCTTGTTAAGCATCTTGTCAACATGTGACTACAACCTTTCTCCAAACCACATTAACAACACATTAGGCCTATTCATTCAAGGGTTTTTCTTAATTTTTTTACTATTTTCTACATTGTAGAATAATAGTGAAGACATCACAACTATGAAAGAACACATATGGAATCATGTAGTAACCAAAAAAAGTGTCAAATTAAAATATATTTTATATTTGAGATTCTTCAAAGTAAGCGACCCTTGGCCTTGATGACAACTTTGCACACTCTTGGCATTCTCTCAACCAGCTTCATTCATTGCTTTCCAATGAAGGAGTTCCCACATATGCTGAGCACTTGTTGGCGGCTCTTCCTTCACTATGCGGTCCAACTTATCCCAACCCATCTCAATTGGGTTGAGGTTGGGTGATTGTAGGGGCCAGGTCATCTGATGCAGCACTCAATCACTCTCCTTTTTTTGTCAAATAGCCCTTACACAGCCTGGAGGTGTGTGTTGGGTCATTGTTCTGTTGAAAAACAAATGACAGTCAAATATCGCTGAAGAATGCTGTGGTAGCCATGCTGGTTAAGTGTGCCTTGAATTCAAAATAAATCACTGACAGTGTCACCAGCAAAGCACCCCCAAACCATCACACCTCCTCCTCCATGCTTCACGGTGGGAACCACACATGCAGAGATCCTCCGTTCACCTACTCTGCGTCTCACAAAGACACGGCGGTTGGAAAAAAATATCTCAAGTTTGGACTCATCAAACCAAACGACAGATTTCCACCGGTCTAAATTCCATTTATTGTGTTTCTTGGCCCAAGCAAGTCTCTTCTTCTTATTGGTGTCCTTTAGTAGTGGTTTCTTTGCAGCAATTTGACCATGAAGGCCTGATTCACGCAGTCTCCTATGACCAGCTAATGTTGAGATGTGTCTGTTACTTGAACTCTGTGAAGCATTTATTTGGGCTGCAATCTGAGGTGCAGTTAAATTGTTGATTTCTGAGGCTGGTAACTCGAACTAACTTATCCTCTGCAGCAGAGGATCTTTCCTGTGGCGATCCTCATGAGAGCCAGTTTCGTAATAGCGCTTGATGGTTTTAGTGACTGCACTTCAAGAAACTTTAAAAGTTCTTGAAATTTTCAGGATTTACTGATCTTCATGTCTTAAAGTAATGATGGACTGTCGTTTCTATTTGCTTATTTGAGCTGTTCTTGCCATAATATGGACATAGCCCTATTTGGTCAAAATACCTATCTTCTGCATACCACCCCTACCTTATCACAACACAACTGATTGGCTCAAATGCATTAAGAAGGAAAGAAATCCCACAAATTCACTTTTAACATGGCACACCTGTTAATTGAAATGCATTCCAGGTGACTACCTCATGAAGCTGGTTGAGAGAATGCCAAGAGTGTGCAAAGATCAAAGCTGTCATCAAGGCAAAGGGTGGCTACTTTGAAGAATCTCAAATATATTTTTATATGAACACTTTTTTGGTTATTACATGTGTTATTTCATAGTTGTCTTCACTATTATTCTTCAATGTCAAACATAGTAAAAATAAAGAAAAACCCTTGAATGAGTAGGTGTGTCCAAACTTTTGACTGGTACTGTATAATATTCTTATTTTCAATAAAAGTGACAATACATTATTTACCATTAATTTCTATTGGGCACAATATTATCTGAAACACAACCAAAACAAACAGCAAATGCATCCAACACATGTGTAGTCACAAGCTTGATGTCGTCACTGTGTGCTGTGAATATGGGACCAAATACTTAACCTTTTAATACACAAGTGAATTTGTCCCAATTCTTTTGCTCCCCTAAAATGGGGGGGGAGAGACTACATACAAAAAGTGCCTTCATTTATTAAACGGTTCACCTGATATGGATGAAAATACCCTCAAATTATAGCTAATAGTATAGAGCCCAAAGAAGAAAAATGATTCACTGTCTCAATAATTACAGTTGGCAATGTATATGCTATTATATGTGGCTGGTCAGCCTATGGCAGCCTGCTAGGATAACAGTGATAAGCACCATATCTGTCCACTCTAGAGTCCTGATGTCCTTGTTGATAAGAAGGCTGGAACACTGTGACATCATGGTGACATTGATCACTACTCCACTCTGCCATCCTCAGAAACACACAGAGCCATTCAGAATAGCAGACGACATAACTGCAGGTATATGTACATACTGTACTTTGCAGCATTGGAACCACTGAGAGTCATAAGTGATATAAAACCCAGATTTTTTTTATTAGGATTAACCAGAGTGTACTCAGACTGACATACAATGGTCTTCACTGTTCAATGGAATTCATGTAGAAAGAGCTGGTGGGCCATGTTACACTTAAGTGATAATTCCTGAGAAGCTGGTGTTGGCAAACCGTGCCAATATATCCCCCAAACACTGGCTTCTCTGGAATTATCACTTTTATACAGCAGGTTACCAACATATTCAAATAATGCTAAACATATTTTAATTAAAAACGTTATTTTTATGAATGTATTCGTACTATTTCATCCTTCCACAAGATACAGTCCCGACACAAAATCTACGGTTGCTACCCAAGCCGGCTGGTCGACCCAGTCATTCAGTCTTTTTGTTCTGTATCTATAGACGCGACCCAGACGCTCGTTCAAAATGTTCCATTGCCGTATTGGCTGGCAACGTTCTTATCCCTTGCTTGCTAGCTAGCCAACTAGCTATATTTGTTTAAGCTGTTTCTAGTGACATTTATTTGGATACATACATAACAATGAGCTAATGATGAGCGATTTCACCTGGCATAGAAAATGTGCTCTCTCGTCAGGACACTGTTGTTCAGAGGAGCTAGCCAACAACACAGCTAACGTAATCACTTCAAACTGAAGCTGGAAAGATTTCAAACTAGCTGCACGTCATTTTATTTGACCCGTTTTCTATTGATAGTTATTTGTACAGTTGACGTCGGAAGTTTACATACAGCAAATACATTTCAAATCAGTTTCACAATTCCTGACATTTAATCCTTGTAAAAATTCCCTGTCTTTAGGATCACCACTTTACTTTAAGAATGTGAAATGTCAGAATAATAGTAGAGAGAATTTATTTCAGCTTTTATTTCTTTCATCACATTCCCAATGGGTCAGAAGTTTACATACTAATTGAGTCTATTTGGTAGCACTGCCTTTAAATTGTTTAACTTGGGTCAAACGTTTCAGGTAGCCTTCCACAAGCTTCCCACAATAAGTTGGGTGAATTTTGGCCAATTCCTCCTGACAGAGCTGGTGTAACTGAGTCAGGTTTTTAGGCCTCCTTGCTCAAACACACCTTTTCAGTTCTGCCCACACATTTTCTATGGGATTGAAGTCAAGGCTTTGTGATGGCCACTCCAATACCTTGACTTTGTTGTCCTTAAGCCATTTTGCCACAACTTTTGAAGTATGCTTGGGGTCATTGTCCATTTGGAAGACCTAATTGCGACCAACTTTAACTTCCTGACTGATGTCTTCAGATGTTGCCTCAATATATCCACATAACTTTCCTCTCATGATGCCATCTATTTTGGGAAGTGCACCAGTCCCTCCTACAGTAAAGCACAACCACAACATGATGCTGCCACCCTCGTGCTTCACGGTTGGGATGGTGTTCTTCGGCTTGCAAGCATCCCCCTTTTTCCTCCAAACATAACGATGGTCATTCTATTTTTGTTTCATCAGACCAGAGGATATTTCTCCAAAAAGTACAATATTTGTCCGCATGTGCAGTTGCAAACCGTAGTGTGGCTTTTTTATGGCGGTTTTGGAGCAGTGGCTCCTTCCTTGCTGAGCGGCCTTTCAGGTTATGTCGATATAGGACTTGTTTTACTGTGGATATAGATACTTTTGTACCCGTTTCCTCCAACATCTTCACAAGGTCCTCTGCTGTTGTTCTGGGATTCATTTGCACTTTTCACACCAAAGTATGTTCATCTCTAGGAGACAGAATGCTTCTCCTTCCTGAGTGGTATGATGGCTGCCTGGTCCCATGGTGTTTACACTTGTGTGCTATTGAACGTGGTACCTTCAAGCGTTTGGAAATTGCGCCCAAGGATGAACCAGACGTGTGGAGGTCTACAACTTTTTTCTGTAGTTTTGGCTGATTTCCTTTGATTTTCCCACAATGTCAAGTAAAGAGGAACAGGGTTTGAAGGTAGACCTTGAAATACATCCACAGGTACACCTCCAATTGACTCAAATGGTGTCAATTAGCCTATCAGAAGCTTCTAAAGCCATGACATTTTTATGAAAATTTCCAAGCTGTTTAAAGGCACAGTCAACTTTATTGTATGTAAACGTCTGACCCACTGGAATTGTGATACAGTGAATTATAAGTGAAATAATCAGTCTGTAAACAATTGTTGGAAAAATTACTTGTGTCATGCACAAAGTAGATGTCCTAACCGACTTGCCAAAACTATATTTGGTTAACAAGACATTTGTGGAGTGGTTGAAAAATCAGTTTTAATGACTCCAACCTAAGTGTATATATCCATAAAAATGATCCTGATTCATGATTTCGACTGGCTAAGAAAAGCTGCCTACCTATCTGTCTCATCCTGCCTACCAACACCTTCATTGCTATGGGACAGCTGGAGTTCGAATTTGAATATTGAAACAATGTTGCAAATGTCGGAGAGACAGACAGCAAGGTCTGTACAAAACGCAGCTTTTGAAAAACTAAATGTTAGTCTAAAAGAAATGTGAGATACCAGAGACCCTGGATTCGCGCCCAGGCTCTATTGTAACTGGCCGCGACTGGGAAGTCCGTGGGGCGACGCACAATTGGCCTAGCGTCGTCCGGGTTAGGGAGGGTTTGGCCGGTAGGGATATCCTTGTCTCATCGCGCACCAGCGACTCCTGTGGCGGGCCGGGCGCAGTGCACGCTAACCAAGGTTGCCAGGTGCACGGTGTTACCTCCGACAGATTGGTGCGGCTGGCTTCCAGGTTGGATGCGCGCGGTGTTAAGAAGCAGTGCGGCTTGGTTGGGTTGTGTATCGGAGGACGCATGACTTTCAACCTTCGTCTCTCCCGCGAGCCCGTACGGGAGTTTTAGTGATGAGACAAGATAGTAGCTACTAACAATTGGATACCACGAAATTGGGGAGAAAAAGGGGTAAAAAAAACAACAACAACAAAAAAAAGTGAGATAATGTCAAGATGCTTTTTATAGTAGATATCAAGTTTAGAAATTGCCTGGCTGGGTTGATGAGGTGAAATGAGACAGTGGATTGCGCAGTTAGATGGAACAGAGTAAATCGGCTAAATCTATGATGTTAAAATGCCTGTGGTAACTTGTGGAAGAGACACCGGCTGGAATGCAGTTTTAACCAATCAGCATTCAGGATTAGACCCACCCGTTGTATAAAATCCCATGAACATATCGGTGTCATATACACGATCTCTCTCTGTGATATCTGGTGTCTTTCAACACATTATGATTGAACGCAGACTAAAACCCTGCCTCAGCTACATGTTTCACTGTCTTCCTACATATGGTTTTAAAGGTCAGTCAACGAGAAGCAGGATATCTGAAGCTTGCTTGCTATTTCCACCACAAACATAGAAACCCTGTGGGAATGAAGGTTCAAAAGTGTTCTGGAAAATGCTAATAAAGTAATTACAGAAGTGGCGTAAGAAGTGTGGAAGCCACAATGTTTTGATACAGAACTGGTTATGCAAATCCCTCAGTGGGTTCAACAGCACAGGCCTGGTTTAACGTCACCACATTATCATACAAATATTTTCCTTTGGGAAATTTGTTGTTAATGAAGCTAAGAAAACAGAGCTAAAGCCGCCAGCAGTAACAGATGTTGAGTTTTTCAAGGACATACTTTCTTTACTACAGACTGATTTTCACGATCACGATATAGGGAATAGATGAGCAAACAGGTACTGCTAACGTTAGAATACAGCACTACTTTCTCCCAAGTCTTGCTTTTGTACACATTTGCATTATGACTACTTCTGTAGTAGTAAATATAGGGTTTTCAGTCAGATTTCTTTCTTCTCACTATGTTGTGCAATAAAACACTGCTGTGCTTGTGTCTGTAAATGGTTTGATCTCTAAATCCTGAGGGTGACCATCCTGGACTGAGTGAGTGTGTGAAAGATGGGTGGAGGGGTTGGGAGAGAGGTGGAGGGATGGAGCGGTTGGGAGAGAGGTGGAGGGGTTGAGACAGGGGTTGAGAGAGGTGGAGGGGTTGAGACAGGGGTTGAGAGAGGGGTAGAGGGGTTGAGAGCCGTACCTCTGCTGATCCTCTGCTTCTCTCCAGACAGGATACCAGGAGTATCTATCACACTGATGCTCTCGAGAACAGGGTTGGGAAGCTGGGCACACACAAACCTACAGAACACACAGACATGGCCATAGACATGGTCAGATATATAGCCCAACACTGAAAAATACGGAGCTTACATGATCAAATCTGACACAGAAAAAGAGTTGGCCGGACATAAGACAAACAGACAGACCGACTCACAGATGGACAAATACAGATACAGTATATCACAAAAGTGAGTACACCCCTCACATTTTTGTAAGTTTATCTTTTCATGTGACAACACTGAAGAAATGATACTTTGCTACAATGTAAAGTAGTGAGTGTACAGCTTGTATAACAGTGTAAATTTGCTGTCCCCTCAAAATAACTCAACACACAGCCATTAATGTCTAAACCGCTGGCAACAAAAGTGAGTACACCAAATTTGGCCCAAAGTGTCAATATTTTGTGTGGCCACCATCATTTTCCAGCACTGCCTTAACCCTCTTGGGCATGGAGCTCACCAGAGCTTCACAGGTTGCCACTGCAGTCCTCTTCCACTCCTCCATGACAACATCACGGAGTTAGAGACCTTGCACTCCTCCACCTTCCATTTGAGGATGCCCCACTGATGCTCAATAGGGTTTAGGTCTGGAGACATGCTTGGCCAGTCCATCACCTTTACCCTCAGCTTCTTTAGCAAGGCAGAAGTCGTCTTGGAGGTGTGTTTGGGGTCGTTATCATGTTGGAATAGTGCCCTGCGGCCCAGTCTCCGAAGGGAGGGGATCATGCTCTGCTTCAGTATGTCACAGTACATGTTGGCATTCATGGTTCCCTCAATGAACTGTAGCTCCCCAGTGCCGGCAGCACTCATGCAGCCCCAGACCATGACACTCCCACCACCATGCTTGACTGTAGGCAAGACACACTAGTCTTTGTACTCCTCACCTGGTTGCCGCCACATACGCTTGACACCATCTGAACCAAATAAGTTTATCTTGGTCTCATCAGACCACAGGACATGGTTCCAGTAATCCATGTCCTTAGTCTGCTTGTCTTCAGCAAACTGTTTGCGGGCTTTCTTGTGCATCGTCTTTAGAAGAGGCTTCCTTCTGGGACGACAGCCATGCAGACCAATTTGATGCAGTGTACGGCGTATGGTCTGGGCACTGACAGGCTGACCCCCCACTCCTTCAACCTCTGCAGCAATGCTGGCAGCACTCATACGTCCATTTCCAAAAGACAACCTCTGGATATGACGCTGAGCACGTGCACTCAACTTCTTTGGTCAACCATGGCGAGGCCTGTTCTGAGTGGAACCTGTCCAGTTAAACCGCTGTATGGTCTTGGCCACCGTGCTGCAGCTCAGTTTCAGGGTCTTGGCAATCTTCTTATAGCCCAGGCCATCTTTATGTAGAGCAACAATTCTTTTTTTCAGATCCTCAGAGAGTTCTTTGCCATGAGGTGCCATGTTGAACTTCCAGTGACCCATGAGGGAGTGTGAGAGCGATGACACTAAATTTAACACACCTGCTCCCCATTCACACCTGAGACCTTGTAACACTAATGAGTCACATAACACCGGGGAGGGAAAATGGCTAATTGGGCCCAATTTGGACATTTTCACTTAGTGGTGTACTCACTTTTGTTGCCAGCGGTTTAGACGTTAATGGCTGTGTGTTGAGTTATTTTGAGGGGACAGCATATTTACACTGTTATACAAGCTGTACACTCACTACTTTACATTGTAGCAAAGTGTCATTTCTTCAGTCTTGTCACATGAAAAGATATACTCAAATATTTACAAAAATGTGAGGGGTGTACTCACTTTTGTGATATACTGTAGGTATTCTTCATGTAAAATAAAGTATTGACCACTTAGAACCAAATCATTCTTCCTAAACCACAGGAGGTTGGTGGCACCTTCATTGCAGAACAGGCTCGTGGAAATGGCTGGAGCGGACTAAGCGGAATGGTATCAAATACACCAAACACATGAGTTTGATGCCATTCCATTCACTCCGTTTCAGCCATTATTATCATTAGCCTCCACTGTCCTAAACATAGTACATGAAAGTGACAATTATTACTGAGGGGAAATGACCGGTCTGGTATAGCCTTTCAAGACAAGACTGAGTGAGCTTGGTGTCTTGAAGCATGTGAACTGTTCCCAGAAACATGTGTAATTTTTCTGGGTGGGTCTCAATGGACCTCTTAGACTAAAATATGTTTCATATCCCCCTTTGGTCATTTCAAACGGCAAAATAAGACAAATTTAATTGACCAATTTACAGTATAAAGCATATTCTTGAATCTCGATAGTGGTTACTGTAACACAGGAAGGCTGCAGCAGACTAGGATGATGCTGCAGACAGGATGTTAGGCCTCCTCGTCTGCAAGCTGCACCAAGCAGCAGAGGGCTTCTCATGACAGCGTCACATGATCGTTCGCTCACCAATTCAATGACAGCTTTGTCAACCAAATAATGCAACTGTAACATTGGCTGTTTCTTATCTATAAAAAAAAACATGTTCATGCTGATATAGGAAATATATAATTATGTTGGAAATGCAATAGACTAGAATGCCAGATACATAGTTGAGCTATCCTCTGCTCTTTTGATTCTCCTGTTTGCAAACAAACAGCGGCCTTATGCCAAGAACCCTTAAAAATAAAAATAAAAAAACTCTTAAGAACCCTTATTTCCACACATATGTTCTCCTCCTTAACATTGTCAGAGCCACCTGCAGAAACCATCACAAGCCCTGTATTCCTATCGTCTCCCTCAGGAAACACACTGAGCCTTGTGCTTACAGTGGAAACCCCCTGGGTTGATCAGTCGACACAGTGCCTTCAGAAAGTATTCATACTCCTCGACTTATTCCACATGTCTTAAATATAATAGTTCTTCATCCATCTACACACAATACCCCATAATGACAAAGTGAAAACATGTATATATTTTGATTTTAGGAAATGTATCGAAAATGAAATAGAGAAATATCTCATTTACATAACTAAGAGCTTTGCACACCTGGATTGTACAATATCTGTCCATTATTCTTTTAAAAAATTATTCAAGCTCTTTCTAATTGGTTGTTGATCATTGCTAGACAACCATTTTTAAGTCTTGCCATAGATTTTCAAGCAGATTTAAGTCAAAATTGTCACCCGGCCACTCAAGAACATTTACTGTCTTCTTGGTAAGCAACTCCAGTGTATATTTGGCCTTGTGTTTTAGGTTATTGTCCTGTCTACTGAAAAGTGAATTCAACTCCCAGCGTCTGGTGGAAAGCAGACTGAACCAGGTTTTCCTCTATGATTTTGCCTGTGCTTAGCTCCATTCTGTTTATTTTTTATCCTGAAAAACTCCAAAGTCCATAACAATTACAAGCATACCCAAAACATTATGCAGCCACCACTATGCTTGAAAATATGTAGAGTAGTACTCAGTAATGTGTTGTATTGGATTTAATCCTTTTTAAATTCAGGCTGGAAAATGTGGAAAATGTCAAGGAGCGTGAATACTTTCTGACGGCACTGTAAAGAGCAAACAGACCCACTGACAGTCTGCAACTAAGGGAAACCCTGAGCAGTGAGCAGAGTGAAATTCAATCAGAGGTGGAATGTAGAGCATGTGTGACAGGTTCAGGAGTCTCTGGTCATGATATCATCCTGTGACATGGTAAACACAGTTCAACACAGCAACCGCTGAGAAAGGCTAAACTTAACTTTCACTCTCGCTCCTGTACTCATTACGCCTCCCTCCCTTTCCTTTCCTCAAGGATGTTGAGTTTCATGCCAACTTTATACAAAGGAGTATTCCAAAACATATTGGAATTTCAAATCAAATGGTATTCTGAAACTGATTGGAATTCAGCAAGAGCACAGAGAAGCACTCACAATGATTACTAGAAGAGTGCTAGGTAAATATTCTAGCATTTGAGCACAGAAAAAAATGAGGGGAACGACAAACTTAAAGCAAATTTGAAGAACTTCTCCAGGGGCCTTTAGAGTTTTTGTCACATTCTGTCTGATGCACAAAATTATTTTGGGGGGAGAAAGATAATAAGATACTGAATATTTGCCCTGTCATCTAGGATAAGGCCACTAAAAACAACAAGTCATCGTAAAATAAATCAGAAATGTGAGTTTTCATATGCTGTGTAGACGGGCTGGCTGACAACATCACAAAAAATATGTTCACACATGGATGTGGCCAGAAGGCATGCGTTGTTGTGATTCAGAACGGTCAGATAGCAACAATCACAAGAACCTGCCATGTGGGGAATCATAGGTGGTTCGTTTTAGTTCACTGTATCTTGTTAGTGTCTTGTTTTGAGGCGTTTTGACTGATATCATGTCTATGCTATGGTTGAAATTCGCTAGCTAGCTAACCAACAACTGTAACAATGTATTTGAGCGATAACAAGTGCTCATTGTGCAAATGTACTTACGTTTCCAATAAACATTTGGAGACTAAACATAGTTTACATGTTGTCAACAGTCTAAGTCAACCCCGTCTGTTTTGCACCATAGTTGTGCACGTGTCGGTTTTGTTGCTAAACAACCAACCCTTCTATAAAAACTTGAGTCATCCAACTAGAATACTATATGTGGACTGCTATAGTTTCACCTGTTGAGAAAGGCATTTCCGAAGGAGTTGAGCTTCCTGAAGGGTTTCTTGGGGTCGACAACTAGGGCGTTGCCAGGGATCACCCCCTCCGTGTCTCCATGCATCACTGCAATGAAGGAGTCTGTTGTGGGCTCCGGCCCAATCCGCATTCCAGGGAAATCCTGCTCCAACAGGTATCTGGGGAGTAATAGGAGAAATGGATGTCTGTTTATGCATTATTTTCTTCTCCACTATCTTAGTTTACATTTTACATTACAGGCCAGGTACACCTACCAGTTACAAAGTAAAATCATACTTAACTATCTTTTTAAAAGAACATACTAACATTGTTGAATTATAGGGTCACGGTCAAGAGTTTCATTGTCAATCAGTCCAAATTGACATTACAGATGTTTAAAAATGTAGTATAATTGTATAGAATGTGCAGAATCCTAGAAATGCATTGAATTGTAAATACTAGCAATTTATAACTGAAGTTGTCCTTTTAAACTACTTTAAACCTTTAAAGCACGAACAGATGTGAGGTCAACCAGCTGATACTCTATATATCCACGCTACACACATCTTGTCATAGGGGTCAACAGTGCCAGTTAGTATGGTCTCTCTGTAGACACTGTTTAAATCCATAATATAGTGCCGCAGTAAAAGGCCAACAGTAGATGAGCAGCACTGTCCAGAGCCAGATGTTTAACCTTCCCACAGCTCTGCCACTGAGGCTTCAGTGAGAGGAAGGGAGGCAGAGTGAAACTGGCCTGATGGAGAGCACAGGGACAGCGCACATGTTAGGAGATAGACCAGAGAGGAAAGAAGGCCTGTGTTCTTTCATAGCACGGAGGACTGAGGAGTCAGCACACACACAAACACAGGCCTAGCGCTTTCCCAACAACTCTCCCTACTGCAGCCGCCACATAGGCCTGCAGGTCCTCTATGAACAATGCACACAGGAAACTAAAGACGCTGCCTATGGCCCTATCCTGCAGGACAGTGACCTCGCATAGGGTACAAATCACATAGGGTACAAATCACAGAGAAAAGGAGAGTAGCCCAACTAGCCCCGCCCATCTCTTCCTCTATCCCCAAGCCATTAGGTATGTTGTTGTCTTAGGTCTCTCTTTATGTAGTGTTGTCTCTCTTGTCGTGATGTGCTTTGTCCTATATCTTTATTTCATTTATTTGTATTTCAATCCCAGCCCCTGCCCCCGCAGGAGGCCTTTTGCCTTTTGGTAGCTGGTCATTGTAAATAAGAATTTGTTCTTAACTGACTTGCCTAGGTAAATAAAGGTAAAATAAAAAAGCAATTAGAGAGGCTAGCTCTAGAAACTCTGACAGTGGACTGGACCATGACAGGCAGCATAGGAAACCCCACAGGGCACACATTGGTTGAATCAACAACGTTTCCATGTCATTTCAATGAAATGACATTGAACCAATGTGGAATAGATGCTGAATTGACATCTGTGCCCAGTGGGACAAAGCCATCATCGACTTGGCCAGTGCTGAACCGTAGTTGATTAAACATTCAAATGTTTCCAACTTTAGAAATGGACTCCTATTGTGGGTGCACATAGAGTATGGTTTGGCTTTAGCATAAAATATAAGTATAAAGTATAAAAAGTTATTTAGCAAAAAAACTAAAGTATCATCATATAGAAAGCTCCTAGATGTGTGATATTTTTATCAGATGGCATGCGATCCATATTTAATCCAATCTTGTCCAGGGATTGATATACCTGGAATTTAGCATGTCTGATATCAATCAGAGGATTTCAGGGATTTCTCCCTCTGTCTATACCAAGGGATCACGACCATACCTGGTTACAGAATGTTGTTTGCATGTCACCGTGGATTTTAAAGGCCTGCCTAATTAAGACCAGTTATATGGCCAGATTGAGACAGAACCCTATCAACCAGCCCACACTCAAATGTCATTCTCACCCACACGTTCAAAAGCATGAGAACAAAGCCCTACTATTCAATTACTTAACCCAAACATGATAACTCGTTTGAAAATAAGTACTACAATCTATGAAGGGCTATGAAGTAACAGCGCCCTAAAGCTAATAACTCATTTAGATAGTACAAACTTAAAGGGGATAGGAAGTGAGTGTGTCCCAAAGCTTTTCAGACTTTTAAAGCTGATCATACACAGTAAGTGCTTCCAGTGGCCAGGGGCATTCTCTACATGATTCCAGACTAATGTCTCTAACTTATCGCGCCTCTCTATAACTCCTGGACTAGTCGCTCTGGAAACTATTAGTGACATGTTGCTATAGCAATAAGGGAGCTGATGAGAGGGTTGGAACCAGCAGGGTTTATCAGCGAGAGGACAGCATCTCACTTCTGACCTTGGGATAGCAGGAAAAGCACTAGTATTCACTGGCATTACTGCACAGCTAGAGGGATTCACTTAGTCTCACCAGTAAAGTTTGGATATGGAAAACATGCCCCCACAAAAACAATGATACAAGGAGAGTTATATATGCCTCCCATCTCCAAGACAAAGTTTGCTTTGTGGTAGACTCAGAGAGACCAACACATGCTTTTGGGTCCAAGATTTTCCATCTGCTCTTGTATTCCTTTGATGAGCACTAAGTGAGATGGTTGGCATGCCATACAGCAGTCCATAGTTAAATGCTGGAAATATGATCTGTTCTATGGTCATGGACTAGTTTAACAGACAAATCAATGGAACAGCTGACATTCCTGTGTTATGGGTGTGACTATAGGGGAACATTGCAGATGATTAGTGTAACATGTAATCACAAAATGGCATTGAGGATTACAGGATAGTAATAGGTAGATCTATGTCTATAACTATGCAATACCACTAGATTTCCATAATGTACTTGTCATTTTGTAGTCATCTATACCATAATAGGTGAATGCTAACTCAGCAGGTTGCTCTCTTGTTTGTTGGAGTGTCTCATCCCTCCTAAGTCAGACTATGTCAACATTTGACCTGCATCTGCCCAAGGTTGAACAGGAATCCAGTCAACCCAAACACTAACAGATGTCTCTTTCTAGGATCATTTGTACTACAATAAAAATCAACTTGTTGCATCAAACTCTACATATGCAGTGCCTGCCATGCATGTAACGTCCCCTCTTTGCATATCAGTGCACAAAACTCACTAGTGTTTTGGCCTACTGACCGGCAACCAAAGCACCCACATTTCAAACACAGACGTACCGTATGAAGCTGGTCTTTCCAGTGGAATACTGCCCCACAAGGAGAACCATGGGCTTGTTGTCGAAGTCGGCATCCTCTAAGGCGGGCGAGTGGAATTCGTGGAATTTGTAGTGTTCCTCCAAGGGTAACAGCTTGGTTTTGTAGAGCTTCTTGAGGCCATCGCTGACTGTCTGAAAGACCTCAGGATCCTTCTTCCTCCTGTCATCGGTACCCAACCAGCTGAACATGATGCAATTCGACAATGGACAATCTTATACTCTATAGGGACCTCTATTGGTGCTTTTTCTATTAAAATAATTCGGATGATCTCTTTCTTACTGGTTTAGTAGATGGTTTGTTTTTTCTTTCAATCAAATATTATGCAGACATATCCTTGAATGGAAAGCGTTCCCCAAGTCTTTACAGGCCAAACACGAGACAAAGATGCACAGACCACTATAAGCCAGTAACTTGGCTAGACTAAACACATACTAGTGATCCTAAGTCATTTTTACATGCACATTTACATATCACAGCTAAAAAGCACGATTTTCATTCAAACTGTAGAGGAATCCCAAAAATGATCCACGTTTCAAGCTGGCAAATTGTGATGTCGTCTTACATTTGAATTCTGACGCGGTTGAATCTTCAAAATACTGTTCTATATAATATACTTTTTTCGAATCAAATGAAGAAAACAATAATACAGGTATAATATAGCGTAGAATCTTGAGCGGTCACTGGTTTCCACTGGCTTCCCCGGCTTCGTTACTGCAGCATATTTAAATACCAGTCTGACAACGAAATTTAATCCGAAAGGAAATGCCCAACTACTGGCAAAACCCCACCCAGTATTACAGCGACTGAAGGCAGTGATGGCAGCGCCATATTAGCGGATGAGGGACCACTAGCATCTCATTGTTGATGCTCCTCTAGTGGTAATACAACGTAACAAACAATGGGTGATCGCAAAATTGCTATACACATTGTATCAGTCATAAATTGCAAGTTTATGGTTTATAACAATCTTACATCTTACATTACTAAAGAAAATAGAAAAGATCCATGTCAACATTTCCATATACCGACACATATATTGCTTGTGTCAGTATATATATATATATACTGGTACGCGCAAATATATAAAGTGTTGACTTTATATAAAAACAATATTGTAATAAAATCTTCTCTTTAATAAAAATAGAAAATACAAAAGTGTCACAAAAAAAGTGTCCTTATGATGCAGCCCACAATTAAAGGAGAGCACAATGGAACTAAATTGAGGAGAGGATACAACGTAACTGTCTCAAGTCTATTGTAGGCCTACGGTGTAGAATGTACTGTCTACAGTGATGTCAAAAGTTGTAGAGACACAATTGTCCAAATTTAGAGAGATGGGCAGAGACCATAGCGAGACATCTATCCTTTCCCTTACAGTCTATTCTACATACCAGTATGACACCTGCTGGACAACATTTAAGCATACAATAGTTGATGGTTTATGGATTATTCGACGATAGACCACCACTAGATGGTGCAACAAGATAATACTTTTTTGATCCGTTTGCTATTTTTGTAAGGTCTGTAAATTCAGTTTAGAAGTAAATCGAAGTGAGATTAGTCAATATCAAAAGTACAGCACAATATATAGGATGAATTTCGGGAATTGTCAATCAAGATCGAGATCAAGATCAAGATCAACATCTGCTAACCATGTGTATGTGACAAATAAAATGTGATTTGATTTGAAGATATTTTCTGTTCTAATCTATTTGTTCTTTTTTGTCACCAGACCTAGTCCCACCTGTCCAATGGTCACTGCAACTAGCTCTCACAGGCTCACGTCAGAATTAGACATACATCCATGTTTCTCAAACATAACATTGCAAAGTTGTTGCAAATGTCACATTCCGAAGTGTTTCAGGTTAAGTTTATGCACTACCTCAGAATTTGTTAGGGTTAAGGTTAGGGTTAAGTTTGGGCATTCATTCCGAAAGCTTAAGGTTAGCCAAAAACTCCCAATGGTTAACGTAAGGGTTAAGATTTGGGAAAGGCTTAAAACTAAAAACAACTTTCTATTGCTAGATTCGAATTGACAACCTTTGGAATCAGATGCTGCCACCGGTCCACCATCCCCATCCACAATAACCTAGCAAAACCGAAACCTACTTGAAGGGAACCTCGCTCACTGTTACCCCTAGTGGCCGGTTTCCACATTGTCTCCCGATATCTTCAGACATTGATGAACGTCGAATACTGGCATGTATCACGGGTGACCTAGCTGGGTCACCAGTATTATAATAACCCATAACTCTGTAAAAAAAACCTTGAGATTAATTAGGCTGCATGGTTGATTATAGACGATATCTATTACTGCATACATACATTGCAAGTACAATAGACTACAGAACCTTGTACATTATGATTTACACGGTAGGTGGTGCTAAACCCATTCGATTTTATAGATACCCCCAACCGGCTGATTTTTATCGAGCTGGACGGATTCCAGTATAGTACTTCGTAGCTCCAGCGAGTCATCGCTATTGTAACAGCCTACTACCAGTCCCGTCATATACATTCTCGTAACCAGGGAATGCGTCTGGAGCGAGTGTGCAGCGCTCGAGAAGAGAACCAGAGAATGTGAGAGCAGCGCGCAAAACCACGTCTCCACAACCGACTTTCATAGAATTCCTAGAAATGTGCTTCTCGTAGATTGCCCAGCGCCAATAAAGCGGGGATATCTGCTCCAGTAACTCATAGGAAAATGAAACGGCTTTCCCGAAAGCTGACTTTGGCATTGGTGGTGCTTTGTTGGATTGCTGCACTACTGTATTTGATACTCTTAAGTAGGCAGAAAGTATCGGACCTGGGGACTAAAGATGCACAGTACGGAAAGGTAAGCAACACTATCAGTTCTTATTCGATAATCATTTTCCCTATATCACACAATATCACTTCCTATGCATTTAGCAGTTGTGTAGTCTAAACTTGTACCAATATACAGAAGAGTGCTAGGTGCGCGCAGGTAATGCGTGTTTCTAGGAAAATATTTAATGAGGTTTGAGAGGGTGTCAGAATTTCCACGGAGCTATATGCAGAAAGAGTATCACGGCTCCCTCTCTATATTGCTTTCTAGAAGTTTGCAGACTACATACAACCAGTTTTTCCTAACTTTAAAAAAATTCAGGATCGAATGAATTTGTCTGCATACATAATCTAGTGCAAAGTGCAGTTTCAAGTGGTTAAAAGTTTCAGGTTTTAATGTCACCCACAAGTACAGTGAAATGCCTTTCTTGCTAGCTCTAAAACTCCAAAAATGCAGCAATTAATAGCAATGTAAAACTAAAAATAACATTAGGTTGAACAAAAACACACAAGAAATCAAAAATAAGATATAAGAAGAACACGAGAAACGTAAGCATACGATATACAGGGTCAGTCAGTTCCGGTATCATAAAGCATGTACAATGTGCAGGGATACTGGAGTGATAGTTATAGATATGTATAGGGGTAAAGTGACTAGGCATCAGGATACATAATAATGTGTTTATAAGCAGTTTATTGATGTTTAGATGAGATTGCTGTACGTTCCAAAGTGAAAAGAAGAAGGGAAGATACAGTTGTAAGTAATCATATAATATTCAACGGAATAAACACCCGATAGCCTATGAAATGCATCTTGCACAAGTTATTACACACTGATACATGAATTCCTCAAATACACGAATTCCTCAATTCCTCAATCTGTTGTTAACATAATTTAAACTGTATCCATGAATTTCTGCCTATTGGCCCTTTATAGCCACCTGGTCTTAGATGTTCTGTACTTGTGTCTGAAAATGCAGCATTATCAGACAATAGGTTCAATCATTGACTTGTAATAGGTGGTCCCTGTGTGAAAATACATTTGGAATGAGCTGAAGGACATAATGCGATGGAATAACACTGTCTACCTTTACCAAGACAGTCAGACTGGGGCAATTACAGCCATCAAAGATGTAACCTTTTTTTTTACAGCCGACACATTTCTATGCCTAATACTCCTGTTTTATAAAGGCAGCTTTAATGAAACCATTGCTGCTTTCCCCCCTGAAGTATAACTTGTTTTGTGCAGTGCAGAAGACAGATTTGATCATATTTTGTGGTCCAGTTATTGTGGTATATCTGGGGGGTTTTCAAAAGCTTACTGCTAAAAGTGTTGTGTGCCACTCCGAATTCCTCAGGCAAATGAGGAAGTGAGTGCTTTTCAGTGTGGGAGCTGAATGGTGGAATTACACTTGTGATGTAGGCACTCGGCTGGATTGATGATTCAGTTTCAAAATGGTACACACCAAAATCAATGGTGTACATTTCACTCGGAAAGTGTTAAATGTACACTATTTTCAGTGGAACGTATGATTCCCACTGTACTGGTTTTAAAATAACACTTTTGAAAGTGTTAAAGATTGAATTCTGTTGCAGTGTTCTCCATTTAACTTGGAAAGTGTCAAATGTACGCTATTTACCGGTAACACGACTCCCACTGAACTGGTTTTAAAATAACACCTTTGAAGGTTTTAAAGATTTAACTCTGTTGCAGTGTTCCCCATTCAACTGTTAAAGTGTTCCAATGAACTTGATTATGATGTTTGCATAATTCTACTGTAGAGTAATATGCAGCACCTACAGTGTAAAACATAACACTTGATTTAGAGTAGACTTGACTCACTTTGAGTATGTGTGGGTTTTCACTCCTTCCTTATACTTGATTGATGAATTAAGGTCACTCATTAGTAAGGAACTCCCCTCACCTGGTTGTCTAGGTCTTAATTGAAAGGTAAAAACTAAAACCAGCAGATACTAGGCCCTTCATGGAATGAGTTTGAGACCCCTGGGGTAAATCCCAGTTTGCATATTACCCAGGGTGCCTTTTTTATTTGAGTGAATTGTAGAGTTACCACACATGACTGTATTTGTTACCGACAGAGACGTGGTTATAAAATTCTTTCCTTATTTTATTATTTACAAAACATAAACATACAAATGCACAGAAACATCCGCGACACCACCCCTGCCCATATCCACCTGCTCATACCCCCATCTTCAGCGCCTGCATCACTCTCCGCCACATGACCTCAAACTGCACCACTTTGTTTCTCTTCATCGCCCACACACTTTCAACATTTAGATAATAAAGCAGTTGACCCTTCCATTGTGTTAACGATAGAGGATTGGTTGATTTCCAGTTTTTAAGTATAGCCTTTTTTCAAGATGATTGACGAGAAAAGTATCGTCCAACCCATCTGGTATCTCACTGCACCCTCATGTGCCATGTCCTGAAATATGCAGACAGATGGATTAAAAGTACATTTAAATTGTAATACTTCGGACAGCCAACTTTCTAACTCCGCCCATAACATTTAGAGTTTATAGCATTCCCAAAAGGCATGGATTATTGAGTCATTGTTAGTTTACACATAAGACATGACTCTGCCATTGTGCTGTAGATTTTCTGAATTTGGTCCCTTGTGTTATAAATTCTCTACATTCGTATATACTGGATTAAGCGTCCATTTTCGGTTCATTTGCATCTCAGTGCTAGAGGCACCACTACAGACCCTGGTTTGATTCCAGGCTGTATCACAACCGGCTGTGATCGGGAGTCCCATAAGGCGGTGCACAATTGGCCCAGCGTCGTTCGGGTTAGTGGAGGGTTTGGCCGGGGTAGGCCGTTATTGTAAAATAATAACTTTTCTTAACTGACTTGCCTAGTTAAATAAAGGTTAAATAAAAATATTGTACCAATATCAGTTATTTTTAAGTCTTGGTTCCAATAGTTTATATATATTTTTTAAGAGATTGTCAGTTGGATAGGGTCTCTGCAAGGTTTTTTATATCTTACCTATCCTATGAATATCCTTTTCTGACTCAAATAGGATTCCCTCAAGTTTGCTAATGTGTCCAATAGATTTCAAATCGAAAGTTCTTTCCTTTTAAAGGCCTGTGGCTTTCACCAACAGAGTACCAGGGCGAATGCTATTATTAAAATGTAACTCTATGACAATACAATACATATATCATAAGGCCTTACTTCAATGGCCTAACTTTAACCTAACACAGTGGTGTTAAGAAACTCCTGGTTTACAGGCAACACCAGGCCTGCAAGTCACATTATGCTGGCTTGCAAAGTGATGTTTAATTCCTATTGGAATCCAAACACTGTTAGGATATCCAACAGTTGGAATTTACATTCACCCACACCCTGCATTCAGAATGACTGTCAAGGGTTTAAGAAATGTGTTAAGAAGACTGCCTAAACCATTTAAACTGGAACAACCATTTCAGTAACAGTGCAATCAATCTAACTAACTGATTGGATTAGTTTAGAAACATTTGTTATGTATCTATGTGTATCATAAGATTAATCAATCAATCAATGTACAAGCAAAAACACAGATATTAAATCCTAAAAAAATCTCCCTGAAGTAGAGCCTGCTGAAAACTATAACAATGATTGGTTAGGTTTTGATGGGAATGTTTTACTCTCTAAAATGTAGATTTACTTGACTGTTAATTTCACTGTTACGAAGTGAATTTAATTCTGGAATCAACACTAGAAATGTTACACTGAAAAATCAACACTGGCCAATTGAAGGGCCTCTATCAACTGAGTACTGTTAGGACGTTGGTAAAATGAAAAAAAAAAAATGCAGAGTCAGGCGCAGGGCACAGTTCTGAGTAATCATCCAAAGTTTACTCCAAAAAAAGTCAGATTCCAACAAGGAACAAATACAATAATCCCAAGCACGAACAACGAGAACCCACACGACAAACAATACAGAGAGGGAAATCAGAGGGTTAATTAAGGAACATATTTAATGGAATAGAAACCAGGTGTGTATGATCAAGACAAAACAAAACGAAAATGAAACATAGATCGGTGGTGTCGAGAAAGCCGGTGACGTCGACCGCCGAACACCGCCTGAAGAAGGAGAGGGACCAACTTCGGCCGAAGTCGTGACAAGTATGTTTTAGTCTGAGATGGTGTTTGGGTTTCTGGAGTAAAGTTTCAAGTTGGAATGGTCATGCTGATGAGTTTCAACGTTGGGTAAAACGTTGAAATAAATCAAAAATATTTTCAAGACGCTGAGTAATGGGTTGAGGACTTGTAAGAAATGATTTGTAGAGTAAGCAGACCAGAAAAATGGGTAGTCTGTGGGAAATGCTGCTGCACAGATAATAAAACATACATTGTGGGTATCTGTCATTCAAATGCAAATGCAATATTCCCACTCAGTGTACTCTCACCACGTAGTTTATTTTTGAATGACATTTTGTCAGGGGGTAGATCAGCTTTAATACTGCAGATAGAGTGTGGCTTCCATTAATGTAAATGTCTGTATCATTTCCAGTCCCCCATATATATTTATGTTAAATATACAGTACCAGTCAAAAGTTTGGACACACCTACTTATTCCACGGTTTTTCTTTCTTTTTACTATTTTCTACATTGCAGAATAATAGATGACATCAAAACTAGGAAATAACACATATGAAATCATGTAATAACCAATAACTAAATCAATCAAAATATATTTACATTTGAGATTCTTCAAAGTAGCCACCCTTTTCCTTGATGACAGCTTTAAACACTCTTGGCATTCTCTGAACCAGCTTCATGAGGATTGCTTTTCCAACCATCTTGAAGGAGTTCCCACATATGCTGAGCACTTGTTGGCTGCTTTTCCTTCACTCTGAGGTCCAACTCATCCCAATTGGGTTGTGGAGGCCAGGTCATCTGACACAGCACTCCATCACTCTCCTTCTTGATCAAATAGCCCTTACACAGCCTGGAGGTGTGTTATGGGTCATAGTTCTGTTGAAAAACAAATAATAGTCCCACTAAGCGCAAACCAGATGGGATGGCGTATCACTGCAGAATGTTGTGGTAGCCATGCTGGTTAAGTGTGCCTTGAATTGTAAATAAATCACTGACAGTGTCACCAGCAAAGCACCATCAAACCTCCTTCTCTATGCTTCACGGTGGGATCCACACATGTGGAGATCATCCGTTCACCTACTCTGCGTCTCACAAAGACACTGCGGTTGGAACCAAAAATCGAACATTTGGACTCATCAGACCAAAGGACAGATATCCACCGGTCTAATGTCCATTGCTCATATTTTGTCTCTTCTTCTTATTGGTGTTCTTTAGTAGTGGTTTCTTTGCAGCAATTAGACCACGAAGGCCTGATTGACACAGTCTCCTCTGAACAGTTGATGTTGAGATGTGTCTGTTACTTGAACTCTGAAGCATTTATTTGGGCTGCAATTTCTGAGACTGGTAACTCTAAGGAACTTATCCTCTGCAGCAGAGGTAATCTGGGTCTTCCTTTCCTGTGGCTGTCATCATGAGAGCCAGTTTCATCATAGCGCTTGATAGTTTTTGAGACTGTACTTGAAGAAACTTTCAAAGTTCTTGAAATGTTCCATATTGACTTACCTTCATGTCTTAAAGTAATGATGGACTGTCATTTCTCTAATGCTTATTTAAGCTGTTCTTGCCGTAATATGGACTTGGTCTTTTACCAAACAGGGCTATCTTCTGTATACCACCCCTAGGTTGTTAACACAACTATTTGGCTCAAACTGTAAGGGAGTGCGTACCTGGCGACAGGGAAGTCAGGCGCAGGAGAGCAAAACTGGGTAATCAACGGGGCAGTTTTATTCATAAAACCACCGGAAACCAGAACAATAAACAAATGGGTACAAAACCCGTCGCGCACCAGAGAAAATGTGCACATGCACTTACAATAAACAATTCCGCACAAAGACATGGAGGGTACACAACATGTAATACACAACAAGTAATGAGGGATATTAAGACCAGGTGTGTGAGAAGACAAGACAAAACAAATGGAAAATGAAAAGTGGATTGATGATGGTTAGAAGACCGCCGAGCGCCACCCGAGCAAGGAGAGGAACCGACTTCCGCGGAAGTCACGGCACAAACACATTAAAAAGGAAAGAAATTCCATAAATGAACCTTGAACATGGCACACTTTAACATGTTAATTGAAATGCATTTCAGGTGACTACCTCATGAAGCTGGTTTGAGAGAATGCCAAGAGTGTCCAAAGCTGTCGTCAAGGCAAAGTTGGCTACTTTGTAGAATCTCAAATATAAAATGTATTTTGATTTGTTTATAACCTTTTTGGTTACTACATGATTCCATATGTGTTATTTCATAGTTTTGATGTTTTCACTATTATTCTACAATGTAGAAAATAGTAAAAAAATAAAGGAAAACTCTTGAATGAGTAGCTGTGTCCATACTTTTGACTGGTACTGTATATATAAAATATATACTTAAAAACAAATATTTTCCTTTATTATTTTCCCGTAACCCTACCACCCCTCCCCTAATTGGAGTAAACTAATGGACAACAACACTTAGACTTCTACTACCATAATATAGTGTATACGTACTATATACATTTTACAGACACTGTATATTTTACAATAGCTATCTTTTGTTTGTTTTTAGTCACATCCTTCAGCTACCCTCAACCCCTCCCATCTATCTCAGAAGACCATGTAGGTTTGTTTACCTAGCTGCTTTGTGAACAATAAAAGCTGCAGACTGCCTAAGGATATCTATAGCAGAGCATGGATTCATCCTTCCTTTGAAGAACACAGCAGTTTCTCTTCCCCCTCAAGCTCTGTCTTTTGGGGGTCTTTGAGCTATTCCTGATGCAGATTGGGAGCTGTTCTGCAGAGGAAGCTTGTGCAGCACAAAGCACAGATCCCATAGGGGATCTCGCTCAGCCTTTTCATCCCCAACGATATACTTTTCTTTTCTGAATCAGTTGTCTGCCGCTAGGCTTTTATTATGCGTCTTTCTGTGTGGCATTTCAGCAGCACACTTTTCTGAAGCTTAAGTTTGTACGGTGCTTGGCATGTGGTTGAGACTCGCCTGGAGCTGTGTGTGGGGAATCTAACTACTATGTAACCTTAGGATAATTGGGTCATTATTATGTTTTTAAGTTGTACTGTAAACTTAAATGACTCGTAGGATGTATAGCACACAATGATTGTTTTCAGGAGAACAATTCTCATAGACACGGCGTGTGTTTTTCTCAGCCATACTGGGTTCTTCTATTTTTCCCTCTATGTCATAAAATAACCTTACCTTACCTACCTTACATTCCTCCAGCTCTCAACAACTCTGTTATTTCTCATGTCATGTCTGTTCCCAATGTAACTCTCACCTGGTGAACAAACAAGACAGATGTTCCAATCACAGTGTTCCGCTTTTGTATCACAATGCCAATGACTCCCGAATGCTCTCGTCCACATGATTGGAATGACACATTTCTACCTCGTATGAAATTGAATTTTTGTTATTTTTCCCATTGCTAGTAGAGCAACGAGGGATAAATAAAATGAGTTCTGAGGATGAAAATGACTGAAGCTGGGAATGAATATGTTTTACATGTAAGGATTGCCAAACCACATCTTCAGGATTGGTACAGTAGGTGTTATATGAATGTGCTAGGATTACTGTGGATGGAGTCAAACTATGGGATATTGAGTCATCTTGAAGGGAGCGAGTGTTTGTGGTTATAGGGTAGCCATTGAAAGGAGGCACTGTCCTTGTGCACAAGGTCTTTCATTTTCTCTGACGTGGTGTTTGCACAGTAAGTGTAAAAAGTGAGTATTATTGTAAGCCTTAGGCAAGCAGGATGGGATCGACTGAAGGAACTATGAAAACACTTAAACACTTAGCAAAATATGCAGAGTCCTTTTTATTATTTACTCTCAGAGTGTTACCCAAAACCCATCTCCTGTTAAAGAGAAAAACAGTAGCACGCCTCATTTAATATGTGTTAATCATTTTGCTATTCCCAGTTTGATATTGAAAGAAATTGCCTTAGCAGAGGCTGTTAGACTGTTACTCTTAGCTAAGTGCTGTGATAGGGCTGTTTTGCAGTCATTACCATGCCCGGAGGAGTTATTCCCCCTATTATGAGGAGTAGATCAATAAATCATACCATCCTCACACACACACACACAACACACACACACACACACACACACACACACACACACACACACACACACACACACACAGCACACACACACACACACACACACACACACACACACACACACACACACACACACACACACATATTGCCTGCTTGATAATAACTTTCCCACCCATACAGCATTGTAATGGCACAACACTGCTGCTGCTGAAATGCTGAAACATTCAAACAGGGCTGATGGGATTCTGTCTAGACTATGGAAAAATTATATACATTTATTCTAAATGGGCTGTCAGTTGTAACCAATGTGTTTTTCGCTCTCCCTAGAAAATGTCTGCTTTTGCTGCACATTTGTAATTTTCACCTTTATCTCCCAAGGATTGAGGCATCAATCTTATTTAGTCAGTGCTGCTAGAGCTATTTCTCAATGCGCTAGCCAGAGCGAGTGACGTTCTAAAGACAGAATAGTGACAAAGAGCAAATCAAACCATTTAGAGAAGAGAACGTACCACCTTCTTTTTGTTTGAAGTCATTGATGTGAAAGAGTCTGATTTCAACCGGAGTCAGTGAGGAAGATGTTGACAGTGGAGAGGGATCACACACCTAAGTGAAAGGAATAAACTAACTTGTCACGTTTGGTATTTCCCTGAGAAATTGGTGCCGTTAAGCGGACGGTTTTAGAGCTGAGAATCTGCAGTGTTCGCTGTCACACATTGAGCTTTCATAGTGTGTCTGTGAGCAGAGTTACATCATAGATGATTCATGTAGATGGCCTCACACATGAATCAAACCTCAGAATAAAGCTAAGAGAAAATGAAAAATGAAATTCACCTTCAGGGATTGTTGTTGTTTGTTTGATGATTAAGAATGTATATACACAGTATATAGCCATGTAATAAAATGATAGTTTGTTACATCTCTCTTGAATAGAGGAAAAAGTGTTACCAATTGGATTGCTGAATATGAACATTTTACTTTTGTGTGATCAACAGTTTTTTTTTCCCAGAGTGAAAAAATATGGATATTTCTTCTAACTTTATGAAAGCCCAGCAGATGTCTCTCAACTCAGGCTCAGCTCAAACACTGCCTGAATCTGAGGTTATAATGAAAAGGATTTAGAGGCACACAAAGTCTATACACCTTGATGCCTGGGTGCTGGCACATTTGTGTGAATTTAGTTAATATGGGGGGCTATTCAGCTTATTGCCTTTCAGACAATTTCTCTCCCAGCTACCAAAATAACACTCAGAGACCTGTGTCCGGCAAGGAAGCGCCCCAGTTATTAGTTTTTCGGTCTGTTGCCCGCAGCCGCTTTGATAATCTCACCACTGATGTTCTTCTGAAGCCTGCTGGAAGGGGGGGGCCACCTGGAATTTTCTGTTGCTTTATTGTCCCCCCAGCTTGAAAGACATGCTCTATAATTCTATTTGGAGCCCGGGATGCAGTGGCAGCACAGGCAGCAACAGGGAGAGAATTTCTACCATAGAAACCTTGATGCGCTTTTATTGTTTTTTCATTTTCTTGACCTTAGTAAAGGAGAACATGTTGCATGGCTCTCAGATATTCAGCTGTGTTCGCTATGTCCCCCTCCCCGAATAGATTTTCTAAACTTAACAAAATTAGATTCAAGTAGCCTCTTAGGTGCCTATTCAGCTTGAAACGCAGCACAGGGACCATTATATACTGTACATCCTGCCCTGGAGTGGAGTCACCCACAGGGTTACCAGTTAGAAATGACTCACTTATTAGTATGGTATTTCTGTAAGAAGTCTGCACTCCATACATCCAATTTCCATTTCCATTCATTTCAAGTGGACCACATGCAGCAGCCAATCATGGCAAAGTCAACAAGTTGTCAACCAGAACACAGAACCTTAGTAGGCCTGCTAAACCCCAGTGCCTCAGTGATCAAAAGAGGCAAGAGTCAAACTCTCTGACAAACACATTTGGTGTGTTTATGCTGGTTAAAAAAATGGAGAGGTTGCTTTCTCCAGACGCCAAATGCAGAAAAGCAAAACGGGAATCAAAGTGAATATTTAATAGAAACATCAGCCGGCTCAGCTTTCATACAGTATGGTTTAGATGCGATTGATCAAAATCGCTTCCAGTGCTGTGTACCTCAAATGCGGTTGTTGATTATTTATTTTTTGCTCCACTTCTTCAGCATGTTGGAACTAGACCCACTTAGCCCTGAAGATACGGGTTTCCACTGCTACAGTGACAAAATGAAATGACAAACGAATGATTCACTTTATACTCACCCATTTGATTTGCATGGGAATTGAGACATGGGACTGAGAGAGCTATTTATATTATATGTAGGGAACCGTTGGATGTTCGAATGCCATTATGCTTTGGTACAAGGTATGATGGATACGTGAAAATATCTATAATGTGTGTGCGTTGGCGATAAAAAGCACTTGTCTGTTCCCGGAAAGGAGGCCTGCTCAGGGAGCACTCAAATATTTATGTTTGCTTTGATTTATACTTGACCTCTTGCCACATTTAGACATGCTTTTGACACATACAGTTGAAGTCAGAAGTTTACATACACCTTAGCCAAATACATTTAAACTCCGTTTTTCACAATTCCTGACATTTAATCCTAGTAAAAATTCAGTGTCTTATGTCGGTTAGGATCGCCACTTTATTTTAAGAATGTGAAATGTCAGAATAATAGTAGAGAGAATGAATGCAAACCGTAGTCTGGCTTTTTTATGGCGGTTTTGGAGCAGTGGCTTCTTCCTTGCTGAGCGGCCTTTCAGGTTATGTCGATATAGGACTCGTTTTACTGTGGATATAGATACTTTTGTACCTGTTTCCTCCAGCATCTTCACAAGGTACTTTGCTGTTGTTCTGGGATTGATTTGCACTTTTCGCACCAAAGTACGTTCATCATCTGTACAGATGAACGTGGTACCTTCAGGCGTTTGGAAATTGCTCCCAACCAGACATGTGGAGGTCTACAATTTTTTTTTCTGTCTTGGTCTTGGCTGATTTCTTTTGATTTTCCCATGCTGTCAAGCAAAGAGGCACTGAGTTTGAAGGTAGGCCTTGAAATACATCCACAGGTACACCTCCAATTGACTCAAATGATGTCAATTAGCCTATCAGAAGCTTCTAAAGCCATGACATCATTTTCTGGAATTTTCCAAGCTGTTTAAAGGCACAGTCAACTTAGTGTATGTAAACTTCTGACCCACTGGAATTGTGATACAGTGAGTTATAAGTGAAATAATCTGTCTGTAAACAATTGTTGTAAAAATGACTTGTGTCATGCACAAAGTAGATGTCCTGACCGACTTGCCAAAACTATAGTTTGTTAACAAGAAATTTGTGGAGTGGTTGAAAAACGAGTTTTAATGACTCCAACCTAAGTGTATGTAAACTTACGACTTCAACTGTATATGTAATGCGCGCACGCATGCACACACACACACACACACACACACACACACACACACACACACACACACACACACACACACACACACACACACACACACACACACACACACACACAGAAAACAGCACATTCCACGTAACAGCTGCCAGACCAATATCACGTCCTCTTGCTCTCCTCCCACTGCTGCAATGATTCATATGACTGACTGTGTTTTCTCCACCCTGTATTGCAGCAAGCCAACATTACCCATTGAAAAAGAGAGAAAGCATTAGACAGAGGTAGATTGGTGCAACCAGAAAACAATGTAAAAGGTGGTCGTTGTACCTGATTGTGTTCCGTCCTTTAGAAGATAGTCTTGTCACCAGTATTGACACACCCCTGCTCTGCAGTGTTGGGCTAAATAAACACTGGCTACAGTAGCACCAAATAAGAAATGAAGAGA